>NW_026781338.1:300000-381746 GCF_030144855.1 Hypanus sabinus
CTACCTTAGTATCATCGGCATACTTACTAATCCAATTTACCACCCCATCATCCAGATCATTTATGTATATCACAAACAACATTGGGCCCAAAACAGATCCCTGAGGCACCCCGCTAGTCACCGGCCTCCATCCCGATAAACAATTATCCACCACTACTCTCTGGCATCTCCCATCTAGCCACTGTTGAATCCATTTTATTACTCCAGCATTAATACCTAACGACTGAACATTCTTAACTAACCTTCCATGTGGAACTTTGTCAAAGGCTTTGCTGAAGTCCATATAGACTACATCCACTGCCTTACCCTCGTAACTTCTTCAAAAAATTCAATAAGGTTTGTCAAACATGACCTTCCACGCACAAATCCATGCTGGCTACTTCTAATCAGATCCCGTCTATCCAGATAATTATAAATACTATCTCTAAGAATACTTTCCATTAATTTACCCACCACTGATGTCAAACTGACAGGTCTATAATTGCTAGGCTTCCTTCTAGAACCCTTTTTAAACAATGGAACCACATGAGCAATACGCCAATCCTCCGGCACAATCCCCGTTTCTAATGACATATTAAAGATCTCCGTCAGAGCTCCTGCTATTTCTACACAAACTTCCCTCTAGGTCCTGGGGAATATCCTGTCAGGACACGGAGATCTATCCACTTTTAAATTTCTTAAAAGCGCCGGTACCTCCACCTCTTTAATTGTCATAGGTTCCATAACTTCCTTACTTGTTTCCCACACCTTAGACAATTCAATATCCTTCTCCTTAGTGAATACCGAAGAGAAGAAATCATTCAAAATCTCTCCCATCTCCTTCGGTTCCACACATAGCTGACCACTCTGATTCTCTAAGGGGTCAATTTTATCCCTGACTATCCTCTTGCTTTTAATATAACTGTAGAAACCTTTCAGATTTACTTTCACCTTATTTGCCAAACCAACCTTGTATCTTCTTTTAGCTTTTCTAATCTCTTTCTTAAGATTCCTTTTACATTCTTTATATTCCTCGAGCAATTCCTTTACTCCATGCTGCCTATATCTATTGTAGACATCCTTCTTTTTCTGAACCAAATTTCTAATATCCCTTGAAAACCATGGTGCTCTCAAACCTTTAACCTTTCCTTTCACCCTAACAGGAACATAAAGATTCTGTACCCTCATAATTTCACCCTTAAATGACCTCCATTTCTCTATTACATCCTTCCCATAAAACAACTTGACCCAATCCACTCTCTCTAAATCCCTTCGCATCCCCTCAAAGTTAGGCTTTCTCCAATCAAAAATCTCAACTCTAGGTCCAGTTCTGTCCTTCTCCATAATTATATTGAAGCTAATGCTATTGTGATCAATGGACCCGAAGTGCTCCCCAACACATACATCTGTCAGCTGACCTATCGCATTCCCTAACAGGAGATCCAACACTGCCCCATCTCTAGTCAGTACTTCTATGTATTGTTGCAAAAAACTATCCTGCACACATTTCACAAACTCTAAACCATCCAGCCCTTTTACAGAATGAGCTTCCCAGTCTACGTGTGGAAAATTAAAATCTTCCACAATCACCACATTGTGTTTACTACAAATATCTGCTATCTCCTTACACATTTGCTCTTCCAACTCACGCGCCCCATTAGGTGGCCTATAATACACTCCTATCAGTGTTACTGCACCTTTCCCATTCTTCAATTCCACCCAAATGGCCTCCCTAGAAGAGCTCTCTAATCTATCCTTCCAAAGCACCGCCATAAGATTTTCTCGGACAAGCAAGTTGTTGTTGCTTTGGCTGCAGATGAGACAACCTGTTAGCAATGTTTTCTGGAACAACCGAGTTCATTAGCCTAACTGGGACCATGTTTGGCTTGTAAAAAGTCTCAGACAAGTCAATTGTTTCATTCTCAGGGTTGCCAGTTTCATTTGTTTTGACAACAACACACACAGATGGTACCTACTTGTTCAAAAAAGGTTTTATCATATTTATGTGTACCACCTGTGTTAGTTCACCGTCAGTTGGGTGTTTTAATAACATAATTCACATCATTAATTTGGGAGACTATTTCATATGGTCTATTGAATTTCGCCTGAAGTGGATTCGTCAACATAAGGCAAGTACCTTATCTCCCACCTGGTATTTTCTTTCGCGAGCACTGTTATCAAACCAACACTTCATTTTGTTTTGAGAAATCTTTAAGTTTTGTCTCACTGGATTACAGGTTTGGTGTAGTTTATTTTTGAACTTCAAAATATAGTCTAACGAGTTAACATCAATCCACTGTTTCTTTTAACAAGGTCAAAGGTCACTCGGCGACCAAATACAAGTTCAAATGGAGTAAAGCCCAGTGATTCCTGTACTGACTCTCTTTCTGTGGACAAAAGCAAATGTATTCCTTCATCCCAGTCTTTTCCATTTTCAACACAATATGTCTTAATCATTGTTTTGAGGGTAGAATGAAATCTTTCTCAAGCCCCTTGTGATTCTGTATTCTATGCAGGTGATGCAATTTGTTTTGCTCCCAGTTCTACCTGCTGGAATAATCCAAATGTAAAATTACATCCTTGATCAGACTGGATTTCTTTAGGCAAATCGAATAATGTGAAAATCTTGGTGAGAGCCTTCGCCACAGTTTTAGCTTTAATATGTATGAGAGGTATTGCCTCTGGGAATCTGGATGTGGTACACAAAATAGTTAGCAGATACTGATGGCCAGCTTTGGTCTTTGGCAATGGGCCAACACAATCCACTATAACTTTGGAAAAAGGGTTCACTGAATGCAGGTACAGGCCACTGGGGTGAGCTCTTTAGGTTTACCCACAACTTGACAAGTACCTTTTGGAAACTCTTATTCAGGGTAAACATAACTTTATGAGAAAGCAAACTGATCTGCTAATCCAGCAGATTCCTCCATAGTGGCAGCATCATTTCCATCTAAATACATCTTTCTGTCATCAGGGACACACCTTCTGAATTCTTCAATTAAAACCAACTCTTTCAAGCTGTTAAAATCATCATTTACATGTTCAGATGTGCACCAGCGGTCAAAACACACAAATTTCTCGTAAGCAAATTCTGTATGTCTGGTTCACAGTTTTCTTCAAATTTCTAAACTTTTGCCTGTCTGCTTCTGGGACCAACTCATAAGCTTTGAGCACAGCCTGTTTCACTATGTCATAATATGTGGTGCGTGACCATGTGGTTAAGGTGTTGAACTAGCAATCTGAAAGTCATGAGTTTGAGCCTCAGCCAAGGCAGCTTGTGTGTCCTTGAGCAAAGCACTGAACCACACACAGCTCCTGCACATTTATAGCCCAGTGGCGATGATTGGGGAAGCATAAATAAATAAATAATAAGCTGCTTCAGCGCTGTCAAAGCAGAATAGGCTTGCTCAGCCTTCCCCTTAATTACACTTAGTAAGAGTATTTTCTTACTGCTTTTCTGTCTCTCCAGCCTGAAATTGCCTCTGCCTCCATCTTTAATTTTTCTCACTTGTACTGGAGCTCAAGCTCACTAGGTTTACGTTCAGGAAACACCTCCAACTCCTCCACTTTAAACACCCCCTCAGGTACATAATGTTCAGCTATTATCCTCTGCATCTGTGCCCTCCTCATTGTCAATTTCACCTTAGCAAATATTAACACTTTAGCAATACTCAATAACTCAATCCTTCTGGTGTCTTCTAATGCCTGAGAGGTTCACACTTCCAGATATCTATCAACATCCATTGCTGCAGATTTTCCACACACAAATAAATCAAAAGGGATTTATCCAATGAAATCGATATTAAATCAATCCATAAATTTGTTCATATCCCAGACGCAGGCCCCATTTTGTTACAAACCATAACGCTTTAAAAAAGAACCAGCAGCAACAGACTACTCCCAGTGGCCATACATTTTATTTCCACATCCCATTCCCATTCTGATATGTCTATCCATGGCCTCCTCTACTGTCAAAATTAATCCAAACACAGGTTGGAGGAATAACACCTTATATACCAGCTGGGTAGCCTCCAACCTGATGGGATGAACATTGACTTCTCTAACTTCCGTTAATGCCCCTCTTCCACTTCTTACCCCATCACTGACATATTTAATTGTTTGCCTGTTTTCCATGTCTCTCTGGTGCTTCCCCCGCACCTTACTTTCTCCTGAGGCCTCCTGTCCAATGATTCTTTCCCATCTCCAGCTCTGTATCACGTTCGCCAATCACCTTTCCAGTTCTTAGCTTCATCCCACCAACTCCTGTCTCCTATCATTTCGCATTTCACCCTCCCCCCACTACTTTCAAATCTCTTTGTATCTTTCCTTTCAGTTAATCCTGACGAAGGGTCTCAGCCTGAAACATCGACATTTCTTCTCCTTATAGATACTGCCTCGCTTGCTAGGTTCCACAAGCATTTTGTGTGTGTTGTTTGAATTTCCAGCATCTACAGATTTCCTCATGAGTGTTATGTGTATAAATCTGTAGAAATAAAACTCCCAAACTATTGAGCTCGGGGGAAACAAGGCTTGGAGTCTTGAGATGGTAAAGTATGAAAGTTCAGTTCAACTACAGAATAAGTGATGAGAGAGAGATATTTGTAATCCAGGGTAAATGTTGAGAGAAGGCCATTATGTCATATTCCACAGGTTCCATGGTGGTAAAACGAGACCAACAGTCGCTGTAGATTTTATCTGTCATCCTTCCAAATCCACATACTAATTATCACCCGAAGTGACTTGTCATAAGGGGTATCATCTTCAAGTGAACTACCACACCACAGCCAGGCAAGGGTTAACACATAAGTGGTCTCCACAGGATACCCCAAATCAGATCCTCTGCTATGGATCAAATGAGGTGACAACCACACATTCGATGTATGGTGAATCGATAATTTGTCCACCCTTGTGGGCGAAGGAAGGTTCCAAACAGTAACCCTTGGCCACTAGTTCCCTGGTTTCAATTCTTCCATTTTTCCTCCTTTGTCTCTATCTGTCTCTGAGTGTCTGTGTCCTCGGTTAAAACTAAACAAGCTGCACGCGATGTAAAAAAGCTGCAAGTCAGACACATTTGCCTTCTTAATCTCTCTCTCTCTCTCTCTCTCTCTCTCCACAGCAAACAAAACCTAGAGATTCATAACAATGGCCACTCCCCATTGTGAACTGATGGTGTGCCAGTAGGTGGGATGACTGAGTGAATCCTTTCCCACATTCTCAGCAGGTGAATGGCCTTTCTCTAGTGTGAACTCGCTGATGTCTCTGAAGGCTGGATGAATTAGTGAATCCCTTCCCTCAGACTGAGCAGGTGAACGGCTTCTCCCCAGTGTGAACTTGCTGATGTACCAGCAGGGTAGATGACTGAGTGAATCCCTTTCCACAAATTGAGCAGGTGAATGGCTTCGCCTCGGAGTGAACTCGCTGGTGACTCCGTAGGTGGGATGACTGAGTGAATCCCTTCCCACATTCGGAGCAGCTGAACGGCCTCTCCCCAGTGTGAACTCGCTGATGAATCAGAAGGGTGGAAGAGTCAGAGAATCCCTTCCCACAGACTGAGCAGGTGAACGGCTTCTCCCCAGTGTGAACTCGCTGGTGTTTCAGTAGGGTAGCTAACTGAGTGAATCCCTTCTCACAGACTGAACAGGTGAACGGCTTCTCCCCAGTGTGAACTCGCTGATGTACCAGTAGGGCAGATGACTGTGTAAATCCTTTCCCACACTCTGAGCAGGTGAACGGCTTCTCCCCAGTGTGAACTCGCTGATGTACCAGTAGGTTAGATGACTGATTAAATCTCTTCCCACATTCTGAACAGGTGAATGGCTTCTCCCCAGTGTGAACTCGCTGGTGACTCTGTAGGGTAGCTAACTGAGTGAATCCCTTCTCACAGACTGAGCAGGTGAACAGCTTCTCCCCAGTGTGAACTCGCTGGTGTCTCTGTAGGGTAGCTAACTGAGTGAATCCCTTCTCACAGACTGAGCAGGTGAACGGCTTCTCCCCAGTGTGAACTCGCTGATGACTCTGTAGGTGGGATGACTGAGTAAGTCTCTTCCCACATTCTGAACAGGTGAATGGCTTCTCCGCCGGGCGAACTCGCTGGTGTCTCTGTAGGGTAGCTAACTGAGTGAATCCCTTCTCACAGACTGAGCAGGTGAACGGCTTCTCTCCAGTGTGAACTCGCTGATGTACCAGTAGGGTAGATGACTGTGTAAATCCTTTCCCACACTCTGAGCAGGTGAACGGCTTCTCCCCAGTGTGAACTCGCTGGTGAGCCATCAGGTCAGATGACTGAGTGAATCCTTTTCCCAGAAATTCAGCAGTTGACCAGCCTCTGCCCGGTGTGGTGTGAACTGATTGGTGTGTCCACAGGTGGGAAGACCGACTGAATCCCTTCTCACACACAGAACAGGTGAATGGCCTTGTCCAGTGTGAACTTGCTGATGTACCTTCAGTTGCGATGACCGGGTGAATCCATTCCCACTGTCTGAGCAGGTGAAAGGCCTTTCTCCTGTGTAAATTACAGGCGTGCCAGTTGGTCAAATGACTGAGTGAATCCCTCCCCACAGTCTGAGCAGGAAGGGTGGTCAATTGGATCCCTTGCTCCACTTCTTAAATATCTAGGCAGAGACATCAAAACTGTTGTGCCGTGTTTGAGCTTCCTGAAGACGAATTCCTTCTCATTTTTAACCTGTAAAAAGATTTACAAACTCCATCAATGGGTGTAGGACAACATTTCTGATGAGATTACTTGAGTTGCCAAGGCTTGATCTGGTATCACACTGTTACAGTGAGGTTCTACCCAAGCTGGACAGAGAAATCATCTCCTGACTGGTCAGAGTGCTGGTATCTGGAATGACCATTAATTCTCTGATTCTCTTCCTGTCTCTATAAGAATGGGGCATTTCTGCCGTCTCCAATCTGTGCCCTGGCTCAGTTTGACTATCTCCGTTGGTATTATTCCCTGTACCCACTGAGCTGCATGGGTTCCTGGCCCCTCAGTAACTGAAACACTCGCACGCAAATAGTTTTTCTTGACTTGCAGCTGGGATCTTCTTTTATGTATTATTAACTTAAAGTGTCACAGTTTTAACGCCACATAAAAATTCCTGCTGATATGACTGGTTGGTTCACACAGCTGTCAAAAGGGGTTAGAGTGAATTTTTGTATTATTTCAGGTTCTTGTCACAATCATAGAAAATTTCAACATGGAAACAGGCCCTTTGGGCCATCTAGTTTGTGCTGAACTATTTAAACAGCCCACTCCCACACCTCTGCCATCCAGGTACCAACACAAACCTCTTAAATGTTGAAATCGAGCTCACATGCACCACTTGTGCTGGCTGCTCATTCCACAGCCGGATAACCGTCTATGTGAAGAAGTTTCCCCTCATGTTCCCCTTAACATTTCACCTTTCACCCTGAACCCATGGCCTCTGGTTGTTGTCCCACCCAATCTTCATGGAACAAGCCAGCTTGCATTAACACTATCTGTGCCTCTCTATCACAATCAAATCTCCCCTCAATCATCTGCATTCCAAGGAATAAAGTCCGGATTTGTTCAATATTTTCTTTAACCCAAATCCTCCAGACATGGCAACATCCTTGTGAATTTTCTCTGAAATCTCTGAACTTCTTTTACAACTTTCCTGTAGGTAGGTGACCAAAACTGTACACAATACTCCAAATTAGGCCTCACCAATGTCTTCTAGAAGTCAACCGAACATCCATCTATTGTTATCAGTACTTTGGTTCATGAAGGGCAATGGGCTGAAATCATTCTTTCCATCCCTATCTACCTGTGATACCACTTCCAGTGAATTAAGGACTTGTATTCCCTGGTCCCTTTCTTCTACAACACTCCTCTGTGCCCGACCATTCACTCTGAAAGATCTCCCTTGGTAGTGCAACAACTCACACTGGACTGCATTAAATTCCATTTTCCATTTCTAAAACCATTTTCCCACCTGGTCCAGATCGCACTGCAAGCCATGATAGTCTTCTTGCACTCCACTGAACCCCAGTCTTGTTGTCATCCACAAATTTGCTGATTCAGTTAACCACACTATCATCCAGATTACTGATATAGATGACAAACAACAACAGATCCAGCACTGATCCCTGTGGTAACCACTAGCCACAGGCCTCCGGTCAGAGAGGCAACCATCTGCTACCACACTCTGACTTCTCCCAAAGACTGTGTCTCATCCAATTTACTGTCTAATCTCGAATGCTGAGTGACTGAACCTTCTTGACCAACCTCCCATATGAGACTTTGTCAAGTGCCTTGCTAAAGTCCATGTAGACAACATCCACTGCCTTGCCTTCATCCACTTCCCTGATAACTTCCTCGAGAGACTCTGAAAGATTGGCTAGAGCCATGCTGTCTATCCTTGATCAGTCCACACCTATCCAAATACTTACAGTATATACCTGGATCCTGCACCCACATTCCAATAACTTTCCCAGTTCTGATGTCAAGCCCACCCACGTATAATTTCCTAGTTCATTTTTACAGCCTTTCTTGAACAGCAGAACAACATTGTCTGTCCTCCAATCCTCCAGTACCTCACCTGTCACTAAGGATGATTTAAATATCTGTGCTAAGGCCCCAATAACTTCTGCACTTGTCTTCCGTAGGGTCCTAGTGAACAACTTGTCAGGCCCTGGGGATTGATCCACACTAATTTGCCTCAAGACAGCAAACCCCTCCACCTCTGTAATCTGTACAGGGTCCATGAAGTTGATGCGGCTTTGCCTCACTTCTATAGACTCGGTGTCCATCTCTTGAGTAAATACGGATGCAAAAAAAATCTCCCCAAGTCTATGTTATCCCTTCATATGGATTACCATTCTGATCTTCCAGAGAATTATTTTTTTCCCTTGCAATCTTTTTGCTCTTAACATATCTGCAGAATCCCTGAGGATTCTCCTTGACCTTGTCTGCTGGGGAAACCTCATGCCTTTATTTCTTCCATAAGTGTTCACTTGAATTTCCTGTATTTCATAAGTACCCCATTTGTTCCTATCTGCCTGTACCTGGTATGCACCTCCTTTTTATTGATCTGGGAGAGGAAAGCCAAAGGGGTGATAGATCTGCATGGTGGGAGGTGGGGGTAAAGAGGGTTAAACTAAAGTTGCAGGGGGAATGGGAGTCTGAATAACAGAACAGATAGTGGTGGGGTTGTGGAGACAGATGTTGTTCAGGCCTCAGACAAAGTCAGGAATGAAAAAGTTGAGCATGGTGCAGTGAATATGCTGAGCCCTGTATATTTCAATACAAGGAGCAGCGTCGGAAAGGTGGATGTGTTCAGGACATGGATCAACACCTGGAATCAACACTAGGATCTGGCAACTGTGGACTGGGACAGGCTGCTTTATGGCAAAGGTGTGCTTGCTAAATGGGAGGCCTTCAGAGCGAAAATTTGAAAGTACAAAGCGGGTATGTCAGAATAAAAGGTAAAGATTGAAACTGTAGGGAAACTCGGATTGCAAGAGATATTCAGACCCTGGTAAAGCGCAAAATGGAATTGCATAACAGGGATAGGCAGTCAGTTTCTTATGGAGTATAAGAAATGCAAGAGGACACATAAGAAATAAATCCGGATGGCTAAAAGATGGCATGAGGTTGCCGTCACAGAAAAGGTGAAGGATAATCCTCAGGGATTCTAGAGATAGATTAAGAGCAAAAGGATTGCAAGGCACAAAGTTGGTCCTCTGGAAGACCGGAATGGCAATCCACGTGTGGAAACAAAGCAGATGGGGGAGATCTTAAATATTTTTCAAACTCAATTTACTCAGGAGATGGACAAAGGGTCTATGGGAGTGTGGAAAAGTGGCATTAACCATTTCAACCCTGGGGGAAAAAACACTCCTCTGGCCACTCACACGCTCAATACCCCTCATCATTTTATACACCAAAAAATGTCTCTAAATATAAACAAGGAAATTATACATTGCACAATCTACTTTCCACGATTCAGTACATTTACATGGCCAGGTGTGTAAAAAGGGCCCAACGAATATCAGGGAGCAACAGGCCCAATTCACCCCAACCACAAACTGCTCCTGCTGCTACCATCCAAGAAACGGTACCACAGCCAAAGGAGCAACAGTCCCCGGGACATCATCTTCCACCAGGCCATCAGACTGATTAATTCACACTGATACATTTGCATTTTAATGTTATATTGACTGTCCAATGCACAATCTAGCTATTATAAATTACTATAAATTACACATTGCACATTTAGATGGAGATATAAGGTAAATATTTCTACTCCTCATGTTTATGAGGTATGTATCTAATAAAGTCAATTCAATTCACCCTCTCCACTATCTGTTCTGTCATTCTGGCTCCCATTCCCCCTACAACTTATTTTAACCACATCACCCCCTCCCCTGCTCACTACCACTAGCAAGCCTTACCACTAGGATATTCGTCCCCTCTTGTTCTGTTCCTATAACTAACGAATCCCCTATTAGCCTTTTGACTTTCCTCTGCCAGGTAATTCCCCCCAACAGCTTCTAAAGTGGTCCACCTGTTGTTGTGGGGGATGGCTACTGCAGTACTCTGCGATGGCTATTTAACCTCATTCCCCTTCCTGACTCTCACCGAGTTTCCTGTGTCCTGCACCTTGGGTATAACTCACCTCTCTTCGTGTCATATCTATCACCTCCTCCAACTGCTGGATGACCTGGAATTCACCCATTTCAAGTTGCAGCTCATTGAAGTGCTGGGTTACAAGCTGCACATCTTGTAGGTGAGGGCATCAGGGACACTGGAGGTCTCCCCTCCTTCCCTCCACTACCCCTCTAATTTGTAATAATCTCCCCTCTAATTTGTAATAACCAGTGTGCAGATATATTTTGCACTGTGCATTTTTTACCCAGTGACAAGATGTGCACAGTGAATTTTATATAGAGAGGTATTCATGTTCACAGCTGGCAAATCACTGTCAATAGGAACTTTGATCTCCTCTGGGTTTGATTGAGATCATCTGCACTCTCACACAACCGATATAGCAGGCCTGTAACAGGAAATGGAGGATTTTCTCACCAAAGCTTTTGCACATTGTCCATATGCGATTTCCTTGCTAAATTACGCTTTAAAAAGTCAGATTTCCAAATATCACTCCACTTCTTCCCATTTGCAAATACTCCAGTAACTTTTCAATCACCAAAATGCAAACAGGCATTACTAGTTTCTGTATTCGACATAAATATTCCCCCTGAATCCTCCCCCAATGACTGACGGTGGTGAACTCAGTGAATGAAATCCCAATGAATATGAAGGGAAGGGCAGTAGTCTGTCTCATTGGAGTCTGGCACATTTGTGATGTGAAAGCTACTTGTTGCCCAGGGCAAAGGTGTTTGATATCATTACGTACCCAGAGAGAATGGGACAAAACATGTTCTCACCGGTAGAATAGTCCAGAGCAAGAGGAGGTAGAGGAAGCAACACATACAAAATACTGGAGGAGTTCAGCAGGCCAAGTAGCATCTGCGGAAAAGTGTCCTAATGCCGATTTTCTCAACTGGTGACGTAAAAGATTTTGTTCCCTTTCTCCGAGTTCCTAATCCTTGCATTTAGATAGCTGGAGCTCAGCTCTGTCTGAGAGATCCATCGGTTCCCATTCCCTCATCAGACGGGAGCTCCCCGGGGTCCGTGTACGGATCGTGGGGCTGAGAGAGAGGGAAGAGAGCAGGACTGTCCCGGGGTTGCTGGTCACGGTGTCCGAAATTCAGAGGAATTATCCCGAAATCGGTGTTTAAGATAAAAACACGGAGAATCACTCTTACCTGGAACCGACATTTTCAAAGGCTTCGGTGTACTGCGCGCATGCGTGAAACTCAGGGACGGCCTCAGCCTGACGCCTGCGCAGTTCATCGGCGCTTCAGCGCCGCCGAAATTCTTAACGCATGGCCCTATGGGTAATCACGGTGCCATTAAACATTTCTGCAAGCACCAGTTCAATGTCCATATCTCATTTTTTTTTATGGGTATAGAAAAAATCTGCAGCTGTTTTAACGCAGAAAGCGGCTCCCATAAGCAATATACTCAATATCAACGTATATCTAATGCCAAAGTAAAATGCAGATATAAAACACAGGAGATTCTGCAGTTGCTGGAAATACAGAGACGCACACACACAAAACAATTCAGAGAGCAACTAAGCAGCGGAGTACACAGGCCAGGGATGCGGAAGGGGCTCTGCCTAAAAGTTTTCTATTTATTCCTCTCCAAAATTTCTGCCTGATCTGTTGATTTCCACCTGTGTTTTGCAGAAATTAACCACCTTTTTTTTTCGACCAACCAGTTTCCAAATACTTCTAATCTTTCACTTTTAACCACATCCTGCTGGTCTTATTCGTCCTCCTCCTCTGGACCCCATTTCTCTCTGGAGCCCCTGAATCAAGCTGGCAACTCTTTTGTTTCTGACTCTGCACCATCGAAGATTCACTCGCTAGTCTGCTGTCAAACTTCAGAGGTGCATTGTGTTACGAGACCGTTTACTGTGAGTGTCACTTTAAGTGCCTGAGTGAGGCGGGGCTGTGACGTCAGACACAAGCTGCAGCAGCCTGAGGGAGCGGGAGAGGGAGAGAAGCTGTTGGAACTTCAGCGTGTGACTGCTATAGGCTGCAACTCTTCCATGCCCAAAAGGTACGGTTGATCTGATCATCGGCACGCAGTGCACAATGGATGTGTGACTGTCACTTCGTATCATCAATATGTGTGGATTTGCTGGAGTATCCGGTGGTATCAATTTTGTTGGCCCTTACCTGGAATCGGGGTGTTCTGTGGGAACCACTTGAAGACGATATTCCTGTCACTGTCACCTGGTGATATTTCTAAGTGGATTTCGGAGCTAATCGACGGATAAGATCTTCGGCGACTGTGATTTCGTTTACCCAGCGTGGAATGTGTGTGGAATTCTTCGTAATGGCCTTCTCTCTACATGTTCGTGTGGATTTACAAATCTCTCCTCTCACTCGCTTATTCCGTGGATTACTGAACTTTTCAACTTTACCATCTGAAGACTTTAAGCATTGTTTCTCAAGCTTGATAGTTTGGGAGCTATATATCCGCATTACACTGTTAACTTCTGTTTATTCCCTTTAATCTTTCATATTTGGAGTAGATACTGTTAGGTACCCCGTGACGGGTCAAAGAACCAGCAGAAATAGAAAACACCGTGGAGTCTGGTATTGCTGTAAACTAATGCTGTTTATTAGTAACTACGCGATACAGCAATATACATGCAGATATATCAACCAGGTTAGCAATGATTATATGTGTGTGTGTGTGTGTGTGTGTGTGTGTGTGTGTGTGTGTGTGTGTGTGTGTGTGTGTGTGTGTGCGCGTGTGTGTGAGTGTGTGTGTGTGTGTGTGTGTGTGTGTGTGTGTGTGAGTGAGTGTGTGTGTGTGTGTGAGAGAGAGAGAGTGTGTGAGAGAGAGAGTGTGTGTGAGTGTGTGTGTGTGTGTGTGAGTGTGTGTGTGAGAGAGAGAGAGTGTGTGTGAGTGTGTGTGTGTGTGTGTGTGAGTGTGTGTGTGTGTGTGTGTGAGAGAGAGAGTGTGTGTGAGTGTGTGTGTGTGTGAGTGTGTGTGTGTGTGTGTGTGTGTGTGAGTGTGTGTGTGTGTGAGTGTGTGTGTGTGTGTGTGTGTGTGTGTGTGTGTGTGTGTGTGTGTGTGTGTGTGTGTGTGGAAATAGGAAAGCCAAGCTTCTTCACGCCTCGGGGTGAATGGAGACCGTCTGACGGTGATGAGTGAAGTTCGGTTCAGTTCGTGGGATTGAGTCGGGTAGTGATGGAGAGAGAGAGAAGGAGAGGTTTGTGTCTTCAGGTAAGCTGACGCCGTCGATAGTCCCGTCGTCCTCCGAAATCCTTTGGATGTCACCGACTGTGACACTACAAACGGGACCGTTCTTCAGTGGTGGAGTTATTAACCCAGGCGAGGGATGGACACACGAATAACTCCCCACTGGTCACAGCCTTTTCACACTGCGAGAGCCACTGATCGATGCTCCTGATCGATCCTCCAAAACCCACCTTTTTCTGTGGACACAACAAAGCTCATTCAGTGTCCAAAACCATGTGTCTGGAGGTCTGTCAGCGGACCTCCTACTTATCTCACCGTGCTGAGCCCCAGCTGTCCATCAAACAGTTCCTCCCTTCTCTCTCTGGAAGAACACAGAAGCTGACAGTGTCCTTGTAAAAGTGTAAAAAAGCTTGCAGATAAACCATAATTCATTCTCTCTCTCTCTCTCTCTCCAATGATTACTATACAACAACAATAACTACATCAGCACTCATGAACAGAACTGAACTATATACTTTTCTATGACAATTCATTTACCCCTAGACATCGATAGAGCTTCTTTATTATTGCTTGTTATTATTCCTACACTTTTAGGTTTATTACTGCTAACTTGTTTTATATGTATATTCGCATTATTGATATGGTTTTGCTTATTTTTATTAATAAACACCTTTAGTTTGGTACCACCAGACTCCAACAGATTCTTCTTTCTCTGCTGTTTAAATACCCAGTTACGGGGTACGTAACAAATCTCCTATCTCATAGAGTGGTGACCAGTTGCAACCTGTCATGTCAGGGAGAGCAAGAGGGGAACGGCAGGGATATATTTTCATATACCGATATGGAACAGAAACATGGGCAGGGACAAGATGGGCCGAGTGGCCTCTCCAGTGAGACACGGGATTTGATACAAACTGATTTATCTTTCACAGATCCACAATATTAAACACCAGTCTAGTTTAAGGCTAACATCAGCAGAACGGACTCCTCCAATGCTCAGTGACCAGGGTTCAGTCCTCGGTGCGATGAGCAGCCGCAAGAACTGCAGAATCTGACAGTAACAGTCCCTCATGAACCTGCAGCTGCCTTCAGTCACCGTGATGGTTAAACATTTAACACGGAGCTGATTTGAACTTCCTCCCTGATGTGAAGTTGCTGGTGTTGCAGCATCTGGGATGATTGAGTAAAACTCTTTGCTCACTCCGGACAGAAATGTGGCCTCTATTTATTGTGAACTCACCGGAGCATCACAAGGTGGGTTAACTGAATGAGTCTCTTCGCACACACGGAGCAGGTGAACGGCCACTTCCCAGTGCAAAGCTGTAGATCTCGGTCTTCGGTCTTGACCCGAAACGTTGACTGCTCATTTACACGGATGCTGCCCGACCTGCTGAGTTCCTCCAGCGTCTTGTACGTGTTGCTTTCCCCACAGCATCTGCAGTGTACTTTGTGTTCAAGCGCTGGTGAACTGACAGACAGAGCGGAACTGACGTGCTGTTGTGTTCGAGATTCCCATACACAAATCCTTTTAATTTTCTACACTGTTAAAAGTTTACAAAGCACGTCAGTGGGTGAAGGACAACATTTCAACTGAAATAATTTTAGTCTCCATGGTGCCTTCTGATTAAAACACTGTCACATCTCAAAACAATTTAGAGGAACAAGATTTCATCTTCTAACTGGCCACAGTTCCGGAATCAGTGTCAACATCAAACTCTCTGCTTCCCTCTCTGTGTCAAAATGGATCATTCCTCCCCTTCATCAGTCTGTGACTTGGCTCAGTTTGTCTGTCTCCTTCGCGTTCTGAGCATGCGCCACACACTGACTGAGATCACATTTTATTTACACGGCTGTGACTAGAGATTTTCTGATTATTATGTCCCTCCCGGCATTTGACGGTGGTAAACTCAGAGTCAGTAATGGTATTGACCCTCAGGAGTAGGTGATTAGCCTTTTTCGTTGGAGATCGATAAACTGCCGGTAGTGTGTGTCTGGATGAGTGGGTCGTTTTCAGACTGGAAGGAGGTAGCGTTTGGAGTACCCCAGAGATCAGTCCCTGACCACAGTTGTTCACAGTTTAATGTCCTGGAGAGGCAACGAGATGTGAGATGTCCCAATCTGCTGGTGAGGCAGAAAGAGTGGAGTTGGGGGAGGGGAGGCTATTCACATGCAATCTCGTAGCTTTGCAATCAGTACATAGTGCACTGTGGGGCTGCAGTGGCGGGATCCAATCTGCTAATTAGATTTGCTGAAGGCACTACATTGATTGGCCGAATCCCAAATAACAACGAGACAACTTACGAAGAAGAAGTCATCACTCCGGCACGGTGGTGTCAAGAAAACAACCTCTCCCTCATTGTGACAAAAACACAGGAGCTGGTTGTGGATTACAGGAGGAATGGAGACAGGGAGCACATTCAACATTTCCAAGTCTGTTATTGACACAAAATGCACATTTTAATAGTGATCATGACACAATGTATTTTATACATTGTTAATGACATAAAACATATTTATAGATTGTTACTGACAGAGAATCGTATAACTTGTGTTCCGTGTGTTATCTGAATGTACTTGCCTGTGATGCTGCCACAAGACAGTGTTTCTCTGTACCTGTACCTTCCCGTATTTGTGCACTTGGTAATAAATTAAACAGGACCTGAGAAATCTCAGTGAGATTTGATTAGTGATGATAATCTTGGCAGCTCGGTAGGTCGAATGTATGCGACAGTACACTGTTAAATGCAAATCCCTGAACAGTGTTGATGATCAGTGGGATCTTAGACTCCAAGTTCATCGCTCCCTGAAATAGACTGCACAGATTGATCGGGTGGTTAAGAAGGCAAATGGCATGGTTGTCTTTATTAGATGAAGCATTGAGTTCAAAAGTCGGGAAGTTTTGTTGCGGCTGTTACGAGCCTGCGGTCGTACTGTGACTGTTTCTTTAAGAGCGCCGGCGTGAGGAGGCGGGACTATGACGTCAGTCACAGGCTGACAGCGCTGACTGTGGACTGAACCATAAGAGAGAGAGAGAGAGAGAGAGAGAGAGAGAGAGAGAGCGATCTGCAGACAGGCAGTCGGCCAGTCTAAAGAGTGAGAGAGAGACTGGAAAAGCTGATCGCTTCAGTTAGTCGCAGCTGAGGCTTGGAACTCTCCTATGGCACAAGAGTGGGTTGATCATCGGTACACGGAACCACAACGAATGTGTGTGGCTGTCACTTCGTATAATCCATAGGAGTGGTTTTTGGAATGTCTTGTGTTAATCCTTGCCTGGGTATGTTGTGTGGTAACCCCGGGAAGACGGTATTCCTGTGACAGGTCATTTTCGTTAATCGTATGTGGACGGATTCAGCGGATAAGATCTTCGTCAACGGTATTTTGAAGTAACGGCCTTTTCACCCTGTAAGACTCTAAGCTTTGTTCCCTCAGGCTCGATAGTCTGGGAATTATATTTACACATATATTCACATAACACTGCTAACTTTCCTTTATTTCGTTAAGTTACTATATTATAAATAGATACTAATAAAGAGAGTGGTTTTAACATCAAAACCAGACTCCAGTGTGAACTCTATTGCTGCTGGTTCGGTTCTAAAACGTTACAGCTCGTAACACAGTTTTATAAAACTCGATTAGACCACATCTGGAGTGTTTCATACAGTTCTGGTCGCCCCCATTCTCGGAAGGATGTCGGGGCTTTGGAGAGGGCGCAGAAGAGGTTTACCAGGACACTGCCTGGATTAGAGGGCATGAGCGAGAACGAGAGGCTGGACAAACTTGTGTTGTTTTCTCCAGAGCGGCGCAGGCTGAGGTGAGAGTGGATGGACATTTACAAGATTACGAGAGGAATAGATCGAGTGGACAGACGACATATTTTTCCTTGGGGTTGAAATGTCTAATACATTTAAGGTGAGAGGAGATCTGAGCGGCAAGTTTGCCTCTTTCCACAGAGTATTGGGCAGCCGGAGTGTCTGCTTGCGGTGGGAGACCAAAGCGGTCACGTGATCCCGTTTCCTGTTCACGTTTCTCTGCAGATCTGCAGCATCTGCGGGTCACTGCTCTACGTGACGTGCAGCTTCATGTTTCCCCGTTCAGTCACGGCAGTGAGATCCGGATCTGTCACGTCCTCTCGTTGTGGTGGACAGTATGCTTTTTTCTGCAATATTTGCAGCATGTTTCATTCCACTGTTTTTACCTGCTGAAGTACAGCCGATGTTTCTGGGTGTCTGACCCACTTATGTGGGAATTTAGCCTTTTCTATTTCTCTGAGCTTCTCATAAATGTGTACAGTTCAGTTAAGCTTCACTCCACTACTTCCAAAGCAACAACCCGGTCAGTCAAAAAGTTCCACACAATTAAAATAGTTTATTACATCGTTTTTTTTTTCATTTTGTACTATTTATATAATTTAACTATGTAATATTTATATTCTTATATTAAATCATAATTGTTAAAATCTATAGTTATGTATTAGGTTCTATTGCTGCCGCAGAGACAACGAATTTCATGACAAATGCCGGTGCTATTAAACCTGATTCTGATATTGATCTGGGAGACCCACCACCGGTCACCTGATCCCAGTTACCGCAGATCGTAATGAGAGATTGAATCCATTTCCATTTATTTCCTTTCCACAGAAATGACAACAGTTCAGTTTCCTTCTGTGGTTCCAGAGCAGAAGCTCAGTCTGTCTAATATTTCCACACAATTAAAATGGGGAATTCGTTTATTATCATCACGTACTGAGCTACAGTGAAAATCTTGCCTGACGGACCATCCACACAGATCGATACATTACAACAGTTCACTGAGTTGATATACGACAGAACAATAACTGTAACAAAGCATTATGGCTGCAGAGAAAGTGCAGTGCAGACAGACATATGGTGCCGGGTCACGTCGAGTTACATTGTGAGGCCGAGTCCATTTTATCATTCATTTGGCTTTTAAACACAGACAGGAAGCCGCCATCGAGCTTGTCATTCCTAATAACTGCAGGTCTTCTTTTTTTCTCACTTTCTCGTGGCACTAGACAGGGATGTCCATTAACCCCTTTATTATTTAATCTTGTATTGGAGCCTCTAGCTATAACACTACGTGAAGCTAAAAGTATTCTTGGTATCTCTATGAATGGAACCATACATAAGATTTCTCTTTATGTAGATGATCTTTTGGTTTTTATTTCAAATTTTGAGGAATCAATTCCTAATCTGTTGGAAACACTTAAAGATTTCGCTAAATTTTCTGGATTTAAACTTAACTTGAATAAAAGAGTATTTTTCCATTAAATGTCCCTGTTAGTGTATATAATGATATTCCTTTTAGAACTGTTAATACATTTAGATATTTAGGTATTATAGTTACTAAAAAATATAAAGATCTCTATAAAGCGAATATAGTTCCTTTAATGGACTTCATGAAACAATTTTCTAGATGGAATCCACTTACTTTTTCTTTAATAGGTCGTATTCATGCTGTGAAAATGATTTTACCTAGATTTTTATATATTTTTCAAAATATACCTATCTTTTTAGCTAAAAAAATTTCGATCAAATTGAAAACCATATCAGCAAGTTTGCTGACGATACTAAACTGGGTGGCAGTGTGACATGCGAAGAGGACGTTAGGAGAATACAGGGAGACTTGGATAGGCTGAGTGAGTGGGCAGATACTTGGCAGATGTCATTCAATGTGAATAAATGTGAAGTTATCCACTTTGGAAGCTGGAACAAGAGGGCAGAGTATTGTCTGAACGGTGTCGAGTTAGGTAAGGGAGAAATGCAAAGAGACCTAGGAGTCCTAGTTCACCAGTCAATGAAGGTGAATGAGCAAGTGCAACAGGCAGTGAAGAGGGCAAATGGAATGTTGGCCTTTGTTACAAGGGGAATTGAATACAAGAGCAAGGATGTTCTTTTGCATTTGTACAGGGCCCTGGTGAGACCACACCTGGAATATTGTGTACAGTTTTGGTCTCCAGGTTTAAGGAAGGACATTCTGGCAATTGAGGAAGTGCAGCGTAGATTCACTAGGTTGATTCCTGGGATGGCAGGGCTGTCTTACGCAGAGAAATTGGGCTTGTACACGCTGGAATTGAGGAGATTGAGAGGGGATCTGATTGAAACGTTTAAGATAATTAAAGGATTTGATAGGATTGAGGCAGGAAATATGTTCCAGATGTTGGGAGAGTCCAGTACCAGAGGGCATGGATTGAGACTAAGAGATCAGTTATTTAAAACAGAGTTGAGGAAGAGCTTCTTCTCCCAGAGAGTTGTGGAGGTGTGGAATGCACTGCCTCGGAAGACGGTGGAGGCCAATTCTCTGGATGCTTTCAAGAAGGAGCTGGATAGATATCTGATGGATAGGGGAATCAAGGGATGTGGGGACAAGGCAGGGACTGGGTATTGATAGTGAATGATCAGCCATGATCTCAGAATGGCGGTGCAGACTCGAGGGGCCGAATGGTCTACTTCTGCATCTATTGTCTATTGTCTATCAACCGTCATTTCATATTTATAAAATAATGGAAGGAAACCACATAGCATAATTCAAATTATGATATTTGGCAAAAGAACTCTCAAATTCGAATCGAGGATCAAAGGTTCTACTTCTATTTTTTCCAAACTAAGACATAACATTCCTTGAGAAAACGATTCAATTAATGTAGGGGAAGAAATATCTTTCCATTTTAATAAAGTAGCCCTTCTTGTCAGTAGTGTAACAAATGCAATTACATGTTGATCTGAAGATGAAATACCCTGAATATGATGTGGAACTATTCCAAATAGACCAGTCAATCTATTAGGTTGTAAATTTATTTTCTGAGCTGTAGAACTTGTAGAAAATAAAGATTTCCAGAACTATTTTAATGAAGAACATGTCCAGAACATATGTGACAAAGTAGCTACTTCAGTTCTACATCTATCTCAGCAATTGTCTATACTAGGAAATATTTTAGATAGTCTCTCCTTTGTTAAATAATAACGATGACTAGTTTTACATTGACTTAAACAATGGTTGGCACATATAGAAGAAGAATTTATGTTTTTCAAAACTCGAAGCCAATCTTCATTAACAAAGGTCATAATAAGTTCTCTCTCCCAATCTTGTTTAATCTTTAGTGATAGGTTCTCGTTTTGTAACAAAAATAAATTATAAATTCTGCCAATGGAACCTTTCACGAAGGGATTCACTTTCAAAATTGTATCCAACAAATCAGATTCTTGTAAACATGGAATCTTAGGTAAATATTGTTGTAAAAACGTCTAAACTGAACATATTGCAAAAAAATGTGTATGAGCGAGAGAAAATTTGTTAATGAACTCTTCAAAGATCATAATGGACCATCACAAAATAAATCTGTAAAAGAATGGATCCCTTTATTTTTCCATCGGAGAAAAATGGGGTCAGTTGTTGAAGGTATAAATAAGAAATTTCGATGTAAAAAACTAGTCATCTTAATTTGTTTAAATTTTTTAAAGAAACGAAACTGAACCCAAATCCGTAGGGATTGTTTAATAACCGGGTAAAGATTTAAATTTGGAATTTTAGAGAGATGTAAAAGTAATGGAGCTCCTAATATTGAAGTTAAATGAAATTAACTGCTTTTAATTCCAAATCAACCCATAATGGATTTTGGTTCTTATCAAGACAATATAACCAAAAACAGAATTGTCTAATGTTCACAGCCCAATAATACTCTTAAATTAGGAAGTGCAAGTCCACCATCTTCTTCAGATTTGTGTAAATGATACTTATTAATTCTTGGTCTCTTATTGTTCCAAATAAAGGAAGAAATAAGTGAGTCAATTTGATCGAAATTTTTTTAGTTAAAAAGATAGGTATATTTTGAAAAATATATAAAAACTTGTATGTGGACGGATTAGCACACAACAAATAGAGAGATATTTGTAATCCAGAATGAAACGTATAGAAAAGACCGTTACATCAAAATAACCGTCGACGATGTTCTTATTCGTTGAATCCGTCCACATACCAGTTTACAGCGAAAGTGACCTGTCACGGAATACCGTCTTCCAGGGGTTACCACACAACATACCCAGGCAAGGGTTAACACAATGTATTCCAAACGCCACTCCTATGGATTATGCGAAGTGACAGCCACACACATTCGTTGTGGTTCCGTGTACCGATGATCAACCCACTCTTGTGGGCAAAGGAGAGTTCCAAGCCTCAGCTGCGACTAACTGAAGCGATCAGCTTTTCCAGTCTCTCTCTTTCTCTTATGGTTCAGTCCACTAGACTTCCTGACTGGGAGACCTAAGTCAATCCGGATCGGGATCAGCCGCTCCAACACCATCACACTGAGCACGGGGGCTCCCCAGGATTGCGTGCTCAGTCCACTGTTGTTCACTCTACTGACCCACGACTGTGCTGCAACTCACAGCTCGAACCACATCATCAAGTTCGCCAATGACACAACCGTGGTGTGTCTCATCAGCAAGAACGACGAGTCAGCTTACAGAGAGGAGGTGCAGTGGCTAACGGTCTGGTGCAGAGCCAACAACCTGTCTCTGAATTTGAACAAAACAAAAGAGATGGTTGTTGACTTCAGGAAGACACGGAGCGACCACTCCCCGCTGAACATCGACGGCTCCTCGCTGGAGATCTTTAAGAGCACCAGATTTCTTGGTGTTCACCTGGCGGAGAATCTCACCTGGTCCCTCAACAGCAGCTCCATAGCAAAGAAAGCCCAGCAGCGTCTTTACTTTCTGCAAAGGCCGTGGAAAGTCCATCTCCCCCCCACCCCCCCATCCTCATCACATTCTACAGGGGTTGTATTGAGAGCATCCTGAGCAGCTGCATCACTGCCTGGTTCGGAAATTGCAACATCTCGGATAGCAAGACCCTGCAACAGATAGTGAGGTCAGCTGAGATGATCATCGGGGCCTCTCTTCCCGCCATCACGGACATTTACCCAACACGCGGCATCCGCAAAGCAAACAGCATCATGAAGGACCCCACGCACCCCGCATACAATCACTTCTCCCTCCTTCCCTCTGGGAAAAGGCACTGAAGCATTCGGGCTCTCACAACCAGACTATGTAACTGTTTCTTCCCGCAAGCTATCGGACTCCTCAATACACAGAGCCTGGACATTCACCTTACTGCCCTATTGTCTTGCTTATTATTTATTGAAATGCCTGCACTGTTTTGTGCACTTTATGCAGTCCTGGGGAGGTCTGTGGTCTGGTGTAGTTTTTTTTTCTTTTCTGTGTTATTTTTTATGTGGTTCAGTCCAGTTTTTGTACTCTGTCATGTAACACCATGGTCTTGGAAAAAAAAACACGTTGTCTCATTTTTACTGTGTACTGTACCAGCAGTTATGGTCGAAATGACAATAAGAGTGACTTGACTTGAATCGGCAGCATGTGCGGATTTGTCTCCGAGGCCCCGCCCACGCTCTGATGACGCAATAAGCACACTGCGCATGCTCACATTCCCGGGCTGGGCAGTGATTTTTTTTCTTTGTGTTGAAGCGGGTCTGGAGCGGTGGGTTGTCCACGGGATCCGGATCGGGAGAGGGTCCTCGCCCCCTCGGGCGGCGAGCCGGGGGGGCCGGTCGGATCATTCTCTGCGGAGCGGGACCGACAAGATCCATGCGGTGAGTATTGAGTTCGGTCCCGACCGATGCTGGGCAGTGAGTCCCAGTAACTTCCCCGAACTCGCGGTCTCACCCCGCTTCCTGAACAAAACCTACCGGGGTCTGTCCGGGTTGTGAGACCTTCACCTCGAACCTGGGGATATTTTCTACGATGTGTTGATAAAAGTTGGTTCAGGGAGAAGGGTAAATGCCAAAGTTCCTGTTGCTCTATCTTTGTCATTTTAGCACATAGTAGTGTGTACTGTTAATGCTGTATCTGTGTATTGCCGGAGGGCCATCAGTGATCGTCCTTGATCCCTGCTCCCCCCCCCCCCGTTCCATCTGCTTAATCCCTGCCCATCTTGTTCAACCTCTGTCCAGCCTGTATCCCACCACCTCGATGATAAATGTCGACAATCTCTCTTCTACCGTTGCCTTCATTGTGAAGTCTTTTGCCTCACGGAGTTATTTCTGAAATCAGTGTTTATTACCTGGAACTGCCAGAGGATTTATTTAATGCAGAGTGAGGGAGGATAAAGGCAGTCACTACAATTTTAGTTTCAAAGTTACCAAACGGCCGCTGTGTTAATCTTTGCCAGACGGAAACTCCCAGTATTTAAAGTTGAGTCCGATATTTCCTGTTTTGGTCATGTTTGGAGAGGCAAATTCCCTGTTGCCAGGAACAGCCACAGGATCTGCAGGGAGTGGAGCACAGTTTTATCGCTCTCTGGTCACTTCCTCTCATTGAGAGTTAGTGGCCTCGGGAGCAGATGTAACAGACTGATAGTGGGTGGGGAGGATGTTGTGAGCATTCACTGTGTCGAATGCATTAACCCTGTGTTGGAATGCAGAGAAAACTAATGAATGTGGGACTTAAATTTGTGCAACTTCGTTCAGGCCGTCACAAACATCTTGTAATCAGTCAATAGTTGTGCATCATTTAAAGTCAAAAGAGAAAATGCTGAAACCGTTCAGCAGATCGGGCAGCGTCAATTCTGATAGTGAGTCTTCCACAGTTTCTCTTTCCATAGATCCAATCTGATGTACCGAGTTTCCAGCATTTAATTTCAATTTGAAATGAAAAGCCTGTTGTTCCTGTTAGCCAACAGGAAATGCGACGGCAAATTGTACTGGGCAAATTCTCATTTAACAATCGGATAATGATAAAATGCTTTCAGTTTAGCTGGTGGAGACAATGTGAAACGTATTCCTGCCTGCTGGTGACCCGCGCCCAGGTTTTCCAGCCCGATATCTGGCCCAGTCAGAGGTTTATCAGGTTCCCATTCTGCCATCGGTTGATGCAGGAGTGTCAGCCTTTGAACTCTGAATGGCGGACACATGTTACCGGCAGTAAGGGAGTCCTCTGAAAATTGGTGTTTGGACTGTATACCTGGGGTGTAGACTCCGGGAAGATGGAATAGTCAGTATTTGGGATTTGACCAGGTCAGTACTTCTGTAGCTGGGGCTGAATGTTCCTCCTTCCATAATGAATCAGAAGTCTCGGGTTGCTGGACATTGGTTGTGGGGGAATCCCTGATGTGGGGAGGATGTGTGAGGATTCTGGGGTCGGTAAGTGTCACGTTCAGCTGTGTGACCCTATCACAGATTGTGACCTTGGTGAAGTGGATCTGGAGATCGGGCTGCTCGGGCTCATCAGGTGTTGACAGAGTGTTTCTGGTCTGGTCTCAGTTGTTTGTTTTTGGGGTTCCTTTGGAGGCAATGAGTGATAATCTGAGGAGAGAATGAGGATGCTCAGAGGATGTGCAGACCAGCTAGCAGATGTTCTCACTGACATCTTCAACATCTCCCTGAGCAGCGCCACCGTTCCAACTTGCTTCAAGGCCGCCACCATCGTTCCCATGCCGAAGATGTCTTCAGCGTCCTGACTAAATTACTACCGCCCTGTTGCACTTACATCCATCATCATGAAGTGTTTTGAGAGGCTCGTCATGAGGCATATCAAGACCCTGCTGCCCCCCTCACTGGACCCCCTGCAGCTTGCATACCGTACCAACTGCTGAACAGATGACGCCATTGCAACCAGCCTCCACCTGGCCCTAACCCATCTGGACAAAAAAGACACATGCGTACGGACGCTGTTCATAGACTTCAGTTCAACATTCAACACAATCATCCCCCAGAAACTGATTGGAAAGCTGTGACTACTGGGTCTGAACACCTCCCTCTGCAACTGGATCCTAGACTTCCTGACTGGGAGACCTCAGTCAGTCCGGATCGGGAGCAGCATCTACAACACCAGCACACTGAGCACAGGGGCTCCCCAGGGTTGCCTTCTCAGTCCACTGCTGTTCACTCTGCTGACCCACGACTGTGCTGCAACACACAGCTCGAACCACATCACCAAGTTCGCCAATGACAGGACCATGGTGGGTCTCATTAGCAAGAACGATGAGTCAGCTTACAGAGAGGAGGTGCAGCGGTTAACGGACTGGTGCAGAGCCAGCAACCTGTCTCTGAATACGAACAAAACAAAAAAGATGGTTGTTGACTTCAGGAGGACATGGAGCAACCACTCTCCACTGAACATCAACAGCTCCTCAGTAGAGATCATAAAGAGCACCAAATTTCTTGGTGTTCACCTGGCGGAGAATCTCACCTGGTCCCTCAACACCAGCTCCATAGCAAAGAAAACACATCAGCGTCTCTACTTTCTGTGAAGACTGAGGAATGTCCATCTCCCACCCCCATCCTCATCACATTCTACAGGGGTTGTATTGAGAGTATTGGAGCAGCTGCATCATTGCCTGGTTCGAAATTGCACCATCTTGGATCGCAAGACACTCCAGCGGATAATGAGGGCAGCTGAGAAGATCATTGGGGTCTCTCTTCCCACCGTAACGGACATTTACACTACACGCTGCATCCACAAAGCAAGCAGCATTATGACGGACCCGACACACCCCTCATACAAACTCTTCTCCCTCCTGCCATCTGGGAAAGGGCACCGAAGCATTTGGGCTCTCATGACCAGACTATGTAACAGTTTCTTCCCCCAAGCTATCAGACTCCTCAATACCCAGAGCCTGGACTGACACCTTACTGCCCTATTGCCCTGTTTATTATTTATTATAATGCCTGCACTTTACGCAGTCCAGTGTAGGTCTGTAGTCTAGTGTAGTTGTTGTTTGTGTGTGTTTTTTTTTCTCTTTGTGTTGTTTTTTTACGTAGTTACATCTAGATTTTGTACTGTGTCCTGTAACACCATGTTCTGGAAAAACGTTGTCTCATTTTTGCTATGTACAGTGCCAGCAGTTGTGGTCGAAATGACAATAAAAATGACTTGACTTGAGTTGAGCTTCAGGGTTACAGGAGGAAGGCAGGAATATTGTTTTGGAATAAAATCAGCCATGGTTGAATGGTGGAGCAGACTCGATGGATAAAATCACCTCATTCGGTTCCTGTGACTTATGTCTTTCAGTGAGTTTTTATTTAGGAACATTCAGATCATTATATTTGTCTTCAATCTTTAGAATTCAGTGAGCAGAAATGTTTTGACCTCCTTTGTATTGTTAACATACTTCATTATCTTTCATGTTAAAGTTAGACCTGTGGTGAGAGATTTATTGGAAGAAAAGCCCACAACTGGAAGCAAACCACGACTGAAGTCGAGGGAACAGCAACAAGTGAACCAACCCGAGGACTGAGAGCACCAACTGGAGAGAACCCATCTGACTCGGAGATACCAGTGATTCAGTCAGGAGAAAGTTTGGTGAGTCTCCTTTACTCAAACACTGGTCCTTTAGACATCACATACCTGTACAAAGGAAGGTAGGATATAGTTGGAGTGAGACCGAATGTGCCCAAAAGTACCAGTTATGCCTCTGTCAGAACAGTTGCAATCACTCCAGCTCTGGTGATGTGCTGTCAGTATCCCAGCTCTTTAAATTCACTCACATTCCCTCAGTGTTTGTTCATTTCAAGGTCTTCCATCCTGTGAAGCTGCTTTTGGTCACTTCTGAGTGGGGAGATGGAAACGAAGGGGAGAGTTTATACTTAATATCTTTCCAAATAAAAAATACTTTGAAATTACTTGCTGCAAACTTGCTTGAGCTTTTCTCAACAACACACACAAAATGCTGGTGGAAGACAGCAGGCCAGTCAGCACCTATAAGGAGAAGCACTGTCAACGTTTCAGGCCGAGACCATTCGTCAGGTCAGGAGATGAAGGGTCTCGGGCTGAAACGTCGACAGTGCTTCTCCTTATAGATGTTGCCTGGCCTGCTGTGTTCTACCAGCCTTTTGTGTGTGTTTGAATTTCCAGCATCTGTAGATTTCCCCGTGTTTGCCCTTAGCATCACCCCCTGCTTCCAGCCATTCAGCTGTTCCCAGACTCTGGGGCTCTGTCACAAACACAATGTTCAGGAAGGTTAGTCAGATGGACCAAACAGAGGGTCTGGCTGACCTGTCCTTTTAATGTGACACCCCTGAACTCCACTTCAACTCTATTCAACTATATCTGGGAGAACTTCAATGACCATTCCTCTCAGCAAACAGCTGTTTGAATGATACACTGACTTACAGGAAGGGGTATCTGTGGTTCTCATTGTCAGGGTGTTTGGTTTACCAGGAGACAAAGACTCTTGTGTTTACACTGCAGCCGAATCCGGTTTACATCAGTCAAGCCATTGTTTATGAAAATAGTAAACAGTAGATTACTGCACTGGCTGAACCACCTAAACCAGATCACCCTGGAAAGTCCTCCCCAGAAACATTTGGGGTTTTGTGACCCAATTCAAGAAAATGGCTACGCTGCCCACTCCGTCAACAACATGGCAAATCCGGGCATGTGGCAGGGGACTTTTCCTCACATCTGTTATGCTTTCTTCATTATCCCCATGAAATCATTAAAAATGTCCAGTAAACAGCTTTTGAAAACAAGTTCTCACCCACATGTGCTGTCACTCTGCGCCCCCACATACCTGATGTCACGTGTGGGTTCCCCACATTGGGATCTGACATCGCGTGTGCAATTCCTTACATCACACTGGCGCAGAAACAGTTGAACTTTACTGGCTGAGGTAACAATGGTCTGACCCACCCACCCCACCCCACAGTCAACAGAGGAATTACTCTCTTCCCATTGGTGTGAAGCAATGACACAAGGGACAAGGGGGCTCGTCTGTGGAAATGTCTGAGGCCATGGTGGTGGCGAGCAGAGATATTCACCACTTTGGGGGACAATTGCTGGCAGACTGTTGACCTGCAAGTGGGGCTAATGGTCTGGGCAAAGTAGATTGGAGTGGTGATGGGAGCAAGGATGGACTGGTGTTGGGTATTATTAAATTACAGGATGGACATGATGGGCCAAGTGGCCTGTTCCTGGTCCTGTGTTTAAAGAGAAAGAATAACCAGACCCTTCTTGGCCCTACAGGATGTCCCAGTTGGTGTTTTAGCAACCAGTGCTTGGAGCTCAGTTGTTCCCAAACTGTGTCAACAATTTGGCTGAGGGACCAAATTAAACATTTCCAAGTCAGCTCTTGGAAAAAATGTATATTTGTATAATGTTAATGACAGAGAATGTATATTTATGATTATTGATACATTTATGTTTCCATATTGTTAATGATATAAAACTTATATTTACAGATTGTTACTGAAAGAGAATCGTATAATTTATGTTCTGTGTGTTATCTGAATGTACTTGCCTGTGATGCTGCCACAAGTCAGTGTTTCTCTGTCCCTGTACCTTCCCGTACTTGTGCACTTGGCAATAAATTCAACAGGACCTGAGAAATCTCAGTGAGATTTGATTAGTGATGATCATCTTGGCAGCTCGCTAGGCCAATGATAGAGATACTACAGTGTCAAGTACAAGACCTTAACAGTGTCGATGAACAGAGGGATCTTGGAGTCCCAAGTTCATCACCCCCTGAAAGTGGCTACACAGATTGACAGGCTGGTTAAGAAGGCAAATGACATGCTTGCCTTTATTAGTCATGATATAGCATTCAAAATTCAGGAAGTTATGTTGCAGCTTCATGAAACGTGAGTTTGGCCACATCTGGAGTATTTCATACATTTCTGGCTGCCTCATTCCAGGGAGGATGTCAATGTCCCTGGAGAGCGTGCAGAAAAGGCTTACCAGGATATTGCCTGGATTCGAGGGCATGAGCTATAACAACTTGGGTTGTTTTCTCTGGAGTGATATAGGCTAGGGTGAGATGATGGAGGTGTATAAAATTATGAGAGGCATAGATAGAGAAGACAGACAATATTTTTTTATCCTGGTTGTAAATGTCTAATACAAAAGGCCATGTATTTGATGTGAGAGCGGCTAGTTTGAAAGGAGATGTGAGGTACAAGTGTTTTTACCAGACAGAGTGGAGGGTTGCTATGATGTGCTGCCCGCGGTGATGGTTCTGGCAGACACAATATTAAGAGATATTTAAATCAGCACCTGGATGTGAGGAAGCTGTGGACATTATGTCAGCAGAAGGGATTATTTGGCCATTTGATTCCTAATTTAATTAGCTGAGCAAAACATTTTGGGCCGAAGGGCATGTTCAGGTACTGTACTGTTCAATGTTCTGTATCTTTTGTCGAGAGGTTTCAGGCAGACGGAGGCAAAAGGAGTGAGTGGGAGCAACAGGTCAGCTGGAGCCCAGTGTGAGATCACCCAGTTCTGTAGGAGAAACAAAAACTGTGTGTTTAATGGTGAGGGACTGAGGTGCAGTGGGTAGGGAGGGAGGTAGAAGGTACATTGGGTAGAAAGTGTGGGAAAAGGCTCCGAAGCATTCAGGCTCTCACGACCAGACTATGTAACAGTTTCTTCCCGCAAGCTATCAGACTCCTCAATAGCCAGCACCTGGACTGACACCTTACTGCCCTATTGCCTTGTTTATTATTTATTGTAATGCCTGCACTGTTTTTGTGCACTTTATGCAGTCCTGTGTAGGTCTGTAGTCTGGTGTCGTTGTTGTGTTTGTTTTTTTTTCTGCTCTGTGTTGTTTTTTTACGTAGTTCAGTCTAGTTTTTGTAATTAACACCATGGTCCTGAAAAACGTTGTCTCATTTTTACTATGTACTGTACCAGCAGTTATGGTCGCAATGACAATAAAAGTGACTTGTCTTGACATTGTATTTATTGTAAGAGTTATTAGGTATAAGAGTGAAAATGACTTTAACGATTATTTGGACTTTGTTGAGATTGTACCTGGAATATGGTGTAAAATCCCGCTCCCCATACTAACACGGGTTATACAGACCAAAGAACAAACTGCCGGAGGAACTCAGTGGGTCGGGCAGCATCTGTGGAGGGAAATGGACCGTCAACATTTCGGGCCGAGACCCTCCCTCTGGACTGAGAGTGGACGGGAAATAGTCAGAGAAAAGAGGTGAGGGGTGGGGATGGGGCAAGAGCTGGGGAGTGAGAGGTGGATCCAGGTGAGGGGGAGGTGGGAAGGTGGAAATAATGACATGAGTGGAAGGTGAGTGGTTGGGACAACACGGGGCTGCAGAAGATGGAAATTAATTCCATGGAGGATTAAAAAACCTAGTGAGCTGGGATGCAGTCCATCTGGCCCAGTCTCTGAAAAAGGGGATGGACTGAGATGAGAGGAAATGCCTCCACTCTGAGGGTGGTGAATGTCTGAAAAACCCCACCACAGAGGGCGGTGAAGACTCAACGATCATCCTCACGTAAAACAGAGACTGGCAAATGTGTGGAGACTGAAGGGATCAAGGAAATGAGGATCGGGCAGAAACATTTGCCTGAGATGGGAGAGCAGCCATCATCTTGTTGATGGTTTGAGGGGCTGAATGACCACCTCCAGCGGATTCTCACTTGATGTTTCAGTGTTCTTGTCTAGTGAAGCTCCGGATGGATGTGGATAGAAAATAGTGTGATTCCAATGAAACCTGCACAATTCCTGTTCGGGTGGGAATTTTACGTCGGACCGGGATGGGAATCGAGCCCGGAACTCTGAGAACCGGGAGGTGGAGCAATGGGGACGGGAAGATACAGAGGGAAAAATTAAAAATGTAACTGGTGTAAATATGAAATAACGTGTAAAATGCGGCAGGTCGGTCGGGCAGTGTGTGAGGGGCTAGGAACGTAGTCGCCAGTTCAGACGGGAGACCCTCCACCCGTCACATAATCCAGGTTCTCGCTCCCATTTCAAATGCAGATCTACAGCATCTGAGGTTTTCGCTTCCGAGGCCCCGCCCCCACTCTCACAGTCTCCGGATGGGCTGGGGTTTTCTTTCCATTCTCTGTTGAAGGGGATCGTCGACTGGGAGCCAGTGAACCGATCACTGTCTGCGGGACAAATTGATCAAGTTCTCATCGGTCAGTATTGAGGCTGGTCACTCGGGGTGAACGCGACTGACAATTTCCCATCGGTGACTACTGGGGGAGGGGGGAACCTGATGTTAGGAAGTGAGTCCCATAAATTTCCTCGAACTGGCGGCCTCGTCCCACTTCCTGGATACAACCTGTTGTGGTCGTTCTGGTTATGGGACCTTCACACAAAACCGTCTGACATGAACTGCCGCTCAGCCCCTGGTGTTCTGGTCCCAGGAGCGATGTCAGGACTAAGCCCATCCGTTAAGTTGTACCTGGGGAACTTTACCTCCATCACCCAGCCCGGTAGTGGATCTAGTCTTCACCTGGATCGATGCCTGGGGTCGATAATTGTTTTACATATTTCCAGCACACTGGAAGCGGACGTTCGGTACATTGTGTCCTTGCAGACGGAGGGTTAAACAGAGTAATCGCACCCTCGGGACACTGCTCCTCGTGTATGGGTAGTTTCATCTTCCCCGTTCAGACAGGACAGTGAGATCCAGATCTCTCACGTCCTCTGGGGAGAACTGGGAAGTTTACATCATCTTCTTCTATTTCTGCGACTTGACAGCATGCAGCCAATGTTTCCCGATGTGTGGCCCTATTAATGGGAGAATTAAGTTTTTTTCATGTATCTGAGTTTCCCGGAAATCTGTACACTCCTTCCGGAATTTCTAAAGGAGCAACCCAGGCTGTCTAATATTTCCCCACGATTAAAATGGGGAATCTTCTTTTTACATGTTACCAATGTACAGTGAAACATTGTCTTTGGTGTCATCCCCACAGAGCAATACATTACAACAACACATTGAGGTGATATAAGGTGAAACAAAAACAGAATGTAACAACTCATTCTGGTTACAGAGAAACTGCACTGCAGGTAGATATGTGATGCAAGGTCACATCTTGTTAGACTGTGAGGTCAGGAGTCCATCTCATCACACTGGGGAACATTCAGTTTGCTTATAACAGCAGAATGGACACCGCCCTTGACACAGTCAGTGGGAAGTATAGGCTGACTCCATGGAGGGGAGGTTGGTTTCTATGTTGTACACAGCTGTGTCCACAGTTCTCCGCTATTTCATTCAGTTAAAGGAAGAGCAGTAGCCATATGAAGATGTGAAGTATCGGGATGGGATACTTTCTGCGGTGCATTGATAAAGTGTACAGTATAGAAAATAACACACACCAAAATACTTATTGTTTGTTCTGGCTTTGTTATATTGGAATCTGTTATCTCCTAGCATGTACTATTATCTCAGGATCTGTGTACTGCTGGAGGACCATCAGAGATTGCCCTTGATCCTCTTCTCCCATCAGGCTCAATCTGCTCATCCCCTGCCTATTTTGCTCAACATCTGCCCTGCCTGTATCCCAACACCTCAATGATATATATCAACCATCTTGTTCAACCTCTGTCCAGCCTATATCCCACCTCCTCAGTGAGATATATCAACCAACTTGTTCAACATCGGCCCTGCCTGTATCCCATCACCTCAATGATATATATCAACCATCTTGTTCAACCTCTGTCCAGTCTGTATCCCAATGCCGCAATGATAGATTTCAGCAATCTCTCTTTCAAACTTTGTCTTCATTGTGAAATTTTGTTTTGCATCTTTTCCAGGATATTTTTATATAGACAGGACTACCAGAAGTTTAATTGAACACAGCACGTGGCAGGGTAATTGCAGCCATTTCAATTTTAGTTTCACCGTTACAAAATGGCTGCAGAGTTAATCTTTGTCATAATTGAACTCATAGCATCTGATGTTAAGTTTGTTATTTCCTTTCTCGGTTATTTTCAGGGAGCCACTTCCTCTGTTTCCAGGGTAACGGCCCGTCAGAGCTGAAGCAAGTGTTGCACTTTTTATCGCTCTGTGGTCACCGCCTCTCAGCGCAGAGACAGTGGCCTCGGGAGCAAATGTAACAGAATGATAGTGGGAGGAAAGGATGCTGTGACTATTGACTGTATGGGATGTGTTACACCAGGGTCAGAATGAACTCAGAACTAACAAATTAGTTGGGGTGGGGTGGTATTTACAGTCTAGGGTGGCAATCAGTTACTATCTGTGCATTAAAATGAAGATGGAGAAAATACTACAGTTGCAGGAAATTTAAGGAGATAATACTGGAAACGCTCAGCAGATCGGCCGCATTTTGGACAGTCTCAGTTCTGGAACTGGGTCTTCCACCATTTGTCCTTTCAGAGATGTAGTCTGATGTACCGAGTTCCCAGCATTTCCTACTTTATAATTTTACATTTTGTTCCTGCTACACTGCAGGAAACATGGCAGCCAGCTGTGCTGGGCAAGATCCCACACAGCAGGAAGATTGTGATCAAATGTGTTCGGTTTAGCCTCTGGTGTCAGGCTGAAGTGTACCCGCATTCTCTATACAGATCGGGGAACCAGCCTGACCACCGGCCCCGGCAGACGGTCATTAGGTTCCAATTCCACCTCAGTTTGTGAATCGGAAATGGCAGAAACACCACGGCAAATTGCCGGCACCAAAGCGTCTTTGCATGGGTGATGATATTGGGCCGGTGACTCTGAGAATATGGAACTGGCAGTATACGGGCTTCAGTCCAGGTTGGTAATTCGACAGCTGGGATCGGAATTTTCTCAGTCTGCAGTGAAGCTGAAATCCCGGGATGTTGGGCATTGGTTATGGGGAAATCACCATCAACACTGCCCAATAGGACATCATATCTGTGAAGTATTTTGGAGATTATTTAAAAGTTAACTAGGTAGTTGGGTGAAGTTGGGCAGTGATGTTGTTCATCTGAACTTTGGTAAAGTCTGTAACAAGATCCCGCATGGCAGCTGATCGGGAAGGTTCAGTCACGTGGGATTCACGGGGAGCTGGCGAGGTGGATTCACACCGGGCTCCAGAACAAGAAACAGAGGGAGATGATTGAAGATGGTTTTAGCAAATGGAGGCCTGTAGCGAGTCGAATGTGTGTGTCAGTGTCGACACCTCTGTAATTCATTATTCATGCCATTGATTTGTACATGAATGTACAAGGCACGATTAGCAAATTTGAATTGAATTGTACTAAATTGACTTTATTTCTTACATCCTTCACATACATGAGGAGTAAAAATATTTACGTTACGTCTCCCTCTAAATGTGCGATGTGCAAACAAAGTAATTTATAATTTAAAATCATTTGAACATTCCATATAATATAGATTACCACAGATCAACGTGAGTTAATTAGCCTGATGGCCGGGTGGAAGGAGTTGTTCCGGAGCCCGTTGGTCCTGGTTTTTTATTCTGCGGTGCATTTTTTCGGAAGGTAGCAGCTGGAATAGATTGTGGTTGGTGTTTCTCTGGTCCCCAATGATCTCTCGGGCCCTCTTTACACACCTGTCCTTGTAAAGATACTGAATCATGGGAAATTCACAACTACAGATGTGCTGGACTGTCCGTACCACTGTCTACAGAGTCCTGCGATTGAGGGATGTACAGTTCCAATACCAAGCAGTGATGCAGCGAGTTAGGATGCTCTCAGTTGTGCCCCCCAAAAAAAATCTTCTTCTGATTTAGGGGTGTTGGCATATAGATGAGGGTAGTGCAGTGGACGTGATCTACATGGATTCTAGTAAGGCGTTTGACAAGTTCACACAGTAGGTTTATTCAGATAATCAGAAGGCATGGGATCCAGGGAAATTTGGCCAGGTGGATTCAGAATTGGCTTGCCCGCAGAAGGCAGAGATCGTGGTGGAGCGATTACATTCAGATTGGAGGGTTGTGACTAGTGGTGTCCCACAAGGATCGGTTCTGCGACCTGTACGTTTCTTGATTTTTATTAATGACCTTTATGTCGGGGTAGAAGGGTGGGTTGGCAAGTTTTCAGACAACACAAAGGTCGGTGATATTCTACATAGTGTAGAGGATTGTCGAAGATTGCAGAGAGGTATTGATAGGATGCAGAGGTAGGCTGAGAAGTGACAGATAGAGTTCAACCCGGAAATGTGTGAGATGGTACACTTTGGAAGGAAAAACTCCAAGGCATAGTACAAAGTAAATGGCAGGATACTTGGTAGTGTGGAGGAGCAAAGGGATCTGGGGGTACATGCCAGAGATCCCTGAAAGTTGCCTCACAGGCAGATAGGGTAGTTAAGAAAGCTTATGGGGTGTTAGCTTTCATAAGTCGAGGGATAGAGTTTAAGAGTCGTAATGTAATGATGCAGCTCTATAAAACTCTGGTTTGGCCGCACTTGGAGTACTGTGTCCATTTCTTGTCGCCTCACTATAGGAAGGATGTGGAAGCATTGGAAAGGGTACAGAAGAGATTTACCAGAATGCTGCCTGGTTTAGAGAGTATGGATTATGATCAGAGATTAAGGAAGCTAGGGCTTTACTCTTTGGAGAGTAGGAGGATGAGTGGAGACATGATAGAGGTGTACAAGATATTAAGAGGAATAGACACAGTGGACTGCCGGCGCCTCTTCCCCAGGGCACCAATTGCTCAATACAAGAGGACATGGCTTTAAGGTAAGGGGAGGAAAGTTCAAGGAGGATATTAGAGGAATGTATTTTACCCAGAGAGTGGTTGGTGCGTGGAATGCACTGCCTGAGTCAGTGGTGGAGGCAAATATACTAGTGGAGTTTAAGAGACAACTATGGTAAACGGAGGAATTTAAGCTGGAGGGGGGTATATGTGAGGCAGGGTTTGATGGTCGTCACATTATTGTGGGCCGAAGGGCCTGTAATGTGCTGTATTATTCTATGTTCTATGATATCGAACTTCCTCAACCGTCTGAGGCGCTTTTGTGCCTTTTTCACCACACAGCTGATGTGAACAGACAGTGTGAGATTCTTGGTGATGGGGAAGCCGAGGAACTTAAAGCTGTTCACTAACTCAGCCCCAGATCGACTAATGTCAATAGGGGTTTACCCGCCTCCATTCCTTCTGTAATCCACAACCAGCTCCTTTGTTTTTGCGACATTGAGAGGAAAGTTGTTACTTTGCCACCACTGTGTCAGAGAGATGACCTCTTCCCTGTAGGCCACCTCGTTATTGCTTGAGAGGAGGCCAATCTATGCGGTGTCGTCGATAAATTTCATTAGCAGATTAGAGCTGTGGGTGGCGACACAGCCATGGGTATACAGGGAGACTAAATTCGGGAGACTGGTTGTTATGGCAACAGCTGACACTGAATTTCAAAGACATCTTGGTCAGCTTTTGAGATGGGCTGAGGAATGGCAAATGGTTTTGAACTTGGTCAAGTGAGAGATGATGCATTTTGGACAGTCAACTAGGTAGGATTGGTACAGTGAACAGGAGGACTTCGGGTGTTGTGGAACAGAGCGACCTGGGGTGAAAAGAGTACAGTTCACTGAAAGTGGACGTGCAAGTATAGAGGGTGAACAAGAGGGTTTTAATAATGCTGGCCATTAGTTAGGGTATTGAGTTCTGGATTATGGGCATTATATTGTGTTTATATAATTTTTTGGTGCGGATACACAAAGTATTACGTACAGTTGTGTTTACCCTACTGTAGTACAGATATTATCAGTCTGGAGAGGTTGCAGACGAGATTGCTGAAGATGCTGCCTGGACTATAGGGTCGAGTCATAGGAAGTGGTTGGCCGAGCTGGATCTTCATTCCAGAGGAGAATGGAGGTGACATTGTAGGAGTTTAGGAAATCAAGAGGGAGTATAGATAATGTGGTTGGTCATATTATTTTTCCAAGGGTTCAGGATTCAAGCTTGCATAATGTCACTCCAGTACAGCAGAACAAAATAATTGTTACTCTGTGTTCGAAGCAGGACACAGAGAAAAAAAAAACAACAACAAAATGACAGAGACCACAATAATACAAATAAAGTATGAATGCTTAAAACATTGATTGTATGTCCCTAAAGTGACGATAGGCACAGGAGAATCTGAAGATATAGAGACTGATATTGATTGTCTGTCCATAAAGTTACTTTAGGCAGAGAAGTGCCTAGAACTGTCAGGAAACTAGTAGTGGGTAGGGTGTGGAGGGTGGATTATGGGTATAGGTGTTGATCAGGCTCACTACTTGGGGGAAATGACTGTTTGGAGCCTAATTGTCCTGGCGTGGATGTTACAGATCCACAATTCCTTTAAGTTAGCACCAGAGTCGTAAAGAGAGTTTTGGGCATCTTGACCTTTATAACGCAGGTTATTAAGAAGAGTGGTTGGGATATTAATGCTAAAGTTGTAACAGACACCGTGATTTCCAAATTTGCGGAATTGTGTGCAGTTCCGTTCAGCTGCTGGGAAGAAAGATATCGATAGGCGTGAAAAAGAGCATGGAAAATTACACGGACATTGCTGGTGTTTCAGAAAATAATTATAGTCATAGGTTGAACAGGTTAGAACTTGATTACCTGGAATACAGAGAAATGATGGGGTATATGCAGGGTTCCAACTTTTTTTATGTCATTTGCCCCTACAATTAAAGCAGAGGTCCATGGATCCCAGGTTGGGAACCCCCGCTTGAGATATAGAAATCTATGATGGTATAAATAGGGTGAATAAAGGTAGGACTTTTCCCCTCAGGTTGGGTAAGATCATGGATTTAGGGCAAAAAGTGTCACATTTATGGGGAATCTGAAGGGGAACTACTTCAATCAGAGGGTGGTGCGAATGCGGAACCAACTCCCAGCAGAAGTAAGAGATGGAGGCTCGATTGTAGAATTTGAGAGATGTTTGGGTGGGTATATCAATGAGGGAGGGATAGAGGGCTATGGTCTGGGTGCAGGGAGATGGAACCACACCGAACATGGCACGGACTGGATGGGCTAACAGTCCTGTGTCTGTGCTCCAAGGGCTCTGTGAATCTCAATTGAAACTTCTACACACAATCGACAGGTCGAATCCAACAATGTGATTTTATTTTGGACCAGCATCTGCGCTTCTGAGAGCTCTGTAGAGCTGAAACTACCATGAAACTTACTGAATGCACCCAGAAATGGTGAATACAACCACTGGAATTTTAGTATCACCATTACAAAATGGCTGAATGTTCAGTTCACCTTTGTCACAATGAAACCGAGAACGTGTCACACTGAGTTTGTTATTTCCCCGCTCGGTTATCTTTGCGAGTCACTTCCTCCGTCACCAGGGCAACAGCTCACCAGAGCTGCAGAGAGTGTTGAACGTGTTTATCGCTCTCTGGTTGCTGACTCTCAGTGGAGAGAGAGTGGCCTCAGATACGAGGATGCTTCGAGCATTTACTGTCCGGGATGGAATGAAGAAGATTGTAGGGATTGTATTTATGCAATTCTGTTCAGTGTGTCAAACATCTTGCAGTCAGTCAATCATTTCTGCATCAAAAGAACAAAATTAAATCTGCTGTACTGAGTTACCAATGCTATATTTTCAATTTTATATTTAAAACATTTTCTTCCTGTTACACGACGGGGAAAGTGGCTGCTAATTGACCTGGGCTACACCACACTCAATAAAATAATGAACAACTGTGTTCAATGTAACTGTGGGAACAAGCTAAAATGTATCAGCACCTTCTTTGTGGTCCAAGGCCCATGTTTTACAGCTAATCCCCGTCTAGAAAGAGGATCATCAGGCTCCAGTTCTGTCACGGGTTGGTGTGGGAGGGTAAGTTTTTGAATTGGGATTAGCTGAGACACTGCCGCATATTACCGGCAGCAAAGAGCCCTGGGAGAGTTGGTGCTTCAGATACAATCTTGGGATGTGGTTTCCAGGAATATGGGACTGGCAGTGTTTGGGCTTCGGTCCACGTTGGTGCTTTTACAGATGCGGCTGGATGTTACTCCTTCCGTAATTAAGCAGACGTCTCAGGTGGCTGGATATTAGTAGCGTGAATCTCTCAGAGTGAGATGCGGGAACACCCAGTGTGAGATGTGGAAAAGATGTGCGGGCTGTGACCTTCTGAGGTTGGATCCTGGAATACCACACATGTCTTGAACCAGATAAAATGAATCAGGGAATCAAGTTGTCAGGGTTTATGAGATGTTGAGTGAGTATTTCTGTTCTGTGCCCAGATGTTTAGTTCTGAAGTCTCTTTGGAAGCAAAGCAGAGAATGAGTTCCCATTCCATCCCTCACAGGAAGAGGCTGTGATTAAATAGGCTGTTTTGTGTTTGCACCAGTAGAAATAGACCGGGGTTTCAGAAATCAATTCACAATTGGAAATTTCCCCTCACTCTCACCTGTCTATCGGCCAGTGGGAGTCAAACAGAAACTCAGGATGCTGAAGATAGAACAGAACATGACAGGAACAGGCCCTTCGGCCACAATGGTGTGCCAAACCAGCTGAAAAGTAAATCACCCCCCCCCCCCCCCCTATATCTAGGGTTGGTTGGGGGGTGGGGGTTGAAGTTACGGAGGGGATGAATATTTTCCAAATGAATAACAACAAGCCTGCTTGAAGTGGGAATGGAGAGGGTGTCTGGATTAGATGGAGAGTCTGGGATCTGAGAGTGCAGCCTCAGAATAAAGAAGCGTCACTTTAAAACTGAGATGAGAGACATTACTTCAGCCAAAGGTTGTTTGATCTGTGGAATTTGTCACCACGAACAGTGGTGGAGGCTATCGTTGGGTATATTCATGTTCTGGATTTCTAAATTGGTTGAAAATTATAGCAGGAAGCAGGAATACGGTGTTGGAAAATACTCCTCCATGATTGATTATGGAGAAGACTAGAATGACTTTATCACATAATTCTCCTGTTATATATTATGACTTGTATCTTATACTATGACTGAATGATGACTTCCTTGTATTCCATCACAAGCAAGAGAAAATCTTCAGCTGCTGGAAATCCAAGCAACACCCACAAAATACTGGAGGAACTAAGCAGCTGGAAGAGAGGAGCATTGACATCCAGATGCTGACTGGCCTGATGAGTTCCTCCAGCATTTTGTCTGTGTTCCTTTGTATCCCATATCAGGCTTTGTAAAGTTTGAGGGACAGTTACAGATTTCTTCACTCGGATCATGACATATGCGCTCAAAATTTAAATGTCAGGTTAACGCTTTGTTCTCGTTTGTTTTAGTAACATACTTCATTACTTCTTTTATTGAAGTTAGATCTCCGGTGAGAGGTTTATTGGAAGAAAAGCCCACAACTGGAAGCGAACCAGAACTGAAAACGATGGAACTGCAACAAGTGAACCAGCCCGAGGGCGGAGATCATCAATTCGACAGAACCCTTCTGACTCGGAGTTTCCATTGAAAGTCAGGAGAAAGTTTGGTGTGTCTCATTTACTCAAACACTGCTCCTTTAGAAATTACATTTCTGTACCAAGGAAAAGAGGAAATAGCTGGAGTGATGCGGAATAAATGTAGAAGTGCCAGTTGCAATCATTCCAGATCTACTGATGCGCTGTCAGCATCAGCTCTGTGAAGCCATGCATATTCCTCACATTATTTGCTCATTTCAAACTCTTTATCTGGTCTGATGTTTCCTTGCTTGTCTGTGTTAGGTCCCAATCATCTCAAAATGCGTTGAAAATTTTCTCCCTTTAGAAGACACCGCAGCGCTTCCGGCTCTAGTGAATGCAGAAATGTGGAGTTACCATGAACTACAGGAACATGTCATTGACTCCTCTGTCTATTGCAAGCTGCAATGATATACTTGCCCTCGAGTATATCATCGTGCAAGCCTCTGCTAGGAGCAAACCATCTTGAAGCCAAATGTCCCAGCACCACATTTCATTCAGTCTGAACTAGCAAATGCCAACGAATAATTTAAATTTACATACCCTGTCGTCATCGTGTTTTTCTACCAATAAATTGTCAGAACCTATGAATCTGTGATTAAGCAGAAATAGGTTTTGCAATGTTCCCATTTGATCCTGTACCAAAGCCATGGGTTATACCTGTACTTGAGATGAACGAATGTCCTTGCAGCCAAGACTACTGGAGCTGCCGGAGTCGGTTTAAACTCAGTATGGGAAGCAGCGTGTTGGGTCAGATGATGGAGGAGTTGATATAAAGGTAGATGCAATGTTCAGAGAAACTGTGGAAAGATTGGCTGTGGAGAGGGCATCATGTAGCGAAAAGCAGCAACAGTTTCCCCTCCCCCTCCCCACTCACCCTCTCACTCTCCTATTCTTTTGCCAATATTGATCGCGGGAGTTAGGAACTCTTTCTGCTCACTGCCCAGAGAAATTAAAGCCTTTTATTCCATTCAAAGCTCTGTTTGTTTATGAAGAGTGGGTTTGAAGTGTTAACGAAATGAACATGGGAGAATGCGTAACGAAAGTTTAAATCAGATCAGCAGCAGGTTCGGTAGGCCGAGTGGTCTACTTATGTACTTGGTGTGTTGATTAGAAAAGTTCTGACAGTTTAATTAGTGTAAGCCAATATAAGTTCAAGTGAAAAGAAACCATACATTGATTAAGTATATACATGGAGATTTGTGTGTTAATGTTGTATCCCAGCAGGTTGCAGATCGACCATGACACACTCGGTGAGCTGGTCCGCACGGTACGGGACCGAGGGACGCGCTCCCCGTTCCCTGTTACTGACTCTACAGTCTCCCCATCTACCGCACACCAGCTCACCGCCCCGCCCACTGCCCACGCGCGCCCTCTCGCGGAAATTCGTCACCCTCGGGCTGACGATGAGAAGATTTAAGCATGCTGCGCGTGACCGGTATCTCTCGTGAAGTGACGTGACATTTACTTGTCTCTCATTGGTGAAACCAAATACCAATTTAGCATACCAACCAATAGGGATATGGGCTTCGTCATTTAGGAGTTTCCTTAGCAAGGAGTTGGCGGAGTTGTCAGGGCGATGGACTGAAGTGGGAGTTCAGGGGATTTATCTCCTCAGAATGAGCTCGGATGGAGAAGGCTTCAGCATATTTTTAGTGGACACCAATAAAGTGTTGCCTGCAAGTGCGGAGTCGGGTGATTTTAACAGCAAGTCACGATCTTACTATCTGACACGTTGGGCTGGAGGGACCCGGTGGCTGCTTTTTGTTTGAGGTGTCTGGGTTTAAACGGCGGAGTAAACAGACACACCTCGGGCCAGCAGGCTGCCCCAGTGGGTGTTGTGTGGTCAGATGCTTGGAGTATGGCTGCTCCCTGTCTGCATTAGGGACAAAATGCAACACTTACAAGTCTGTTATTGACTGAAAACATCTATATTCATTCTTTTTTTTTGTTTATGATACATTGTCCAATTTATGTTCAAGTTTAGTAGACATTCAAAACATACATGAAAACACATGAACACAGCCAAATACAACAGCATTACTGCACACAAAGCCTCTTTACTGGAGACTGCCTCTCTAAGATACCCCAAGGGTATAGGCATTTCCTGAATATTATTATCTATCCATCGTAGCCTCTGCCATCCTCTCCTTCTTTTGCCTTCTGTTTTACCGAACATGAGAGTCTTCTCCAAGGAATCCTGTCCCCTCATGATGTGGTCAAAATAATTGAGCTTTTCAAGCTTCCCAGTGAGCAGTCTGGCGTATTTCTCCAAGTATTGACTTGTTGGATCTTCTTGCTGTCCAACGAACTCTTTCCCCCAACATCCAAGTTCAGAGGCGTTGATTATTTTGTATTCAGCCTTATTAATACTCCAGCTGTTACAGCCTTACATCACAACTGGAAATACTATATACTTGACTCTCCGGTCCTTCGCAGACAATGTTATGTCTCTGCACTTCAGTATTTTATCTAAATTTGCCATTGCTACCCTCCCCAGAAGTAAGCACCGTTTAATACGCTGCATTTACCATCATTTTCAATCTTTCTTTATTGATTAAAAAATTTATATGAATAGATACGAATCAGAGGTGAAGTTATATCAAATACATAATAGAATAAACGTACAAACAAAGAAAATGATATACACTGTCTAAATCATGTGTAATATAATATTAGGCTATTATATATAAACAGAGAACCACAACTCCTCTTGACAATTCATACAAAAAAAGTCTGGAAATGTTCAATTTATAGGAGAGAAATAAAACACTAAACAAACTAAAAACTAAAACAAAAAAAAAGGGGGGAACTGGGCAGTCCACTTGAGGACAAGATTACAAAAAAAGAAGAAAGCGTCCTTGTTGTTTATATTTTCCCAGATCTGCTGGAAAATTGCATGCAACACTTTTACAGCATCACCTTTTAGAAATTTCAACAATTTTACTGAAATCCTGTCATAACCTGCAGCCTTATTATTGGCAATGTTTTCTAACACCCATTCGACTTCGCTTTCCAGAATGTCTGGCTCTAGATCGATGAGGGAGTCATTGCTAATGTCTTCACTGTTGGATCTTTTTGCAATTCTTCTGTGTGTTCCTGCCAACTCCCTTTGATGCCCTTTGCTTCTGTAAGGTCCTTCCCTTCTTTGTCTTTTCCTATGCTCATTTTACATGAAATGTTCCTATGATATCTCAATTCTTCTGCAACAGATCTCTTCTTTTTTCCAATTCTGTTGGCTTCTTCAGCTTCAATGCATCGCTCCTTTAAGTAAGTTTCCTTATATTTCCTTGCTATCTTCTTGAAATTTGTGTTCAGTTGGAGGTCTTTGCTCCAATCTCCATTTGCTCCCTGGAATGTCGGAGAGTGAGCAGTGACGTTACAAAAGTGTTTTAAATTTGAAGGACAGAGTAACTGACTCATACTTTTTTATTTGTGTAATTCAGGTCATTGCCAGCAGGTGGGGCTTTCTTCCACCCGGACGTCGGACAAGCAGACGATAATCAACCAACGTCAGTCAGAGTCAGAATGGACACAGGTATGTTCACTGGGCTCTTTCTCATTAAAACTCTGTCGTCATGGTACACGTGTCGTCAAATCGGCAATAATTCAGAGGGATAAACTTGGGCGATAAAGGGGCAGAGAGAAAGTACCATCATTGTTCCAACTGGTAAAGAGTCCATGAGCATTGGAACAATTCACTAGCTCCAGCGCTGGGACCTAACGAGGGTAATGATCGAATCGCTCCCCTCACCACACAAATCTTCACCTGAGTGAAAGGAGAAGGAGCCCCTAAATAAGGTGGCTGTGGGTAACACTCAGACAGGAATACAACAGCGGGCAATGTAACAGTCGAGAGAACAGATAGAATTTCCGTCAGCATTCGGTACGCCCTGATGTGGGAAATGCCTCCGACAGCCAGTGAGAGAAACAGAAGGTGTTTTCTGTTTGGAAGGGCAATGGTGAATTCTCCCCAGATTAACGGGTTGTTGTACAATGGAGGTGAGGGGAGTTCCCGGTGTTTGTTTTCTGTGGCCGAGTTAAAGGTCGTTATATTGAGGGAGGACGGGCTGGGTGCAGGAGACAGTGAACAAGAGAAATTGTACACAGGGAATATGGGGGGTGGGTGGCTACTGAAGCAATGAAATGTCCTTGGCGAATAGGATTAAAGTAAAATAAAATAATAAGTGGAGAGGGCACCGTACAAAATGCTGGAGGAACTCAGCAGGTCAGGAAGCACCTATAGTGAAAAAAATAACCTTCAATGTTTCGGGCTGAGAATCTGTAAGTTGATTTCAAAGTCGTCTTAGGTACACAAAATGGAGTCAGCACGAGAGGAGCGTTGTTCTGGCTGAAGGTCTGTGACCAGTAGTGTTCGCAAGGATCACTGTTTCGCCATGCATCGTGTGTGTGAATCAAATAGGTTAATCATATGATATACTAGGTGGACTTATTCGTTGATTTACAGAGTTGGAGGAGTTGAATAAATTTGGGACTGTTGTCAATGTGTTCAGAATCCAATTAGAAATATGAACAGAGAGTCACCAAGTACAGATAATTCAGGCAAATGTGAGAAGTTGCATTTTGAGAGGTCATATTCGCGAGCAATGTGCACAGTGAATGTTGGGACTGATAATAAGATTGATGTACTGTCGGGTCTTGTGATGGATGTGCCCAGCTCCCTGAAGGTGGCAACACAATTAGTAGTGTGCTAACGATGAGTTGAGGTATTTGTTAAAGTTAGACTGTAACTGGATACGCGTTGGTTAAGAGACTATTTCAGTATTGTGCACAAATCGAGAATGATGTGGAGGGTCTGTAGAGGGTGTAGACGAGTTTCACCACAAAAACCTGAGGTAACAGGTCTGTTTAGATGGTAAAGTTTAAAGGGGATTTAGGATGCATGTTTTCCACAGAGAGTGATCGGTGTCTGGAATGAGCTGCCGTGGGAGGGACTGGAAACAGATACTCAGCAGCTTCTGAGAGGCGTTTGAACTCATGAGTCGGCCGGGAACGGGGGACATTGACTGTGTTCCTGAAGATGCGATTAGTTTAAAATGGCATCATGTCTGCATACGCATGGTACATCTACTATTTTACGTTCTGTGACCGACTACAGATCTGAACTCCGCCATCTCCGCCTTCCTGTCAAATAGTGACGATCACCAACTGTTTCGGTTGACGAGATTCTACAAGGAGCGACTGGAGCAGGCGATTGAGGAGGGCGTGGAGGGAGTCAGCTTCATGCTAATGAGGGAGAATCACTTCACTGGGCAGGAGTATCACGTAAGTGGAAGGGACATACACTGACTGTATATTCTACTGAATCTATCACAAACCGACAGAACCGGTGTAACGACACCTCTGGGCTGTAAAAATCCTGTAATGCTTGTGGTCAACATCAAGAAAAGAGTTTTCATTTGCGAAAAACCCTGAACTTTTATTAACCAACACAATCCTCTCTCCAGTTTTCTGATCACATTCATTTATAGACAGATTAGTATACAGGCAATGATTGACTGGTGAATTTAGTGATGTGACACTTGACGGACATTGCAAGTGGACAGATAACCACTCTACACCACTCATCACATCATGTTCCCAATGGTCGACCTTAATGGCCACTGACCAATCTGTGTTCTCCTGATGACCCACGGGTCTCCCACAAATCAAATATATAGTGACTTATTTCTCAGCTCATTCTCGGTCGACCTTCAACCCCATCGTCAGTTCAACACTGACTGTCATCTCTCATTTGAACTGCTGACCCTTTTTTTGATCAATATCCCAACATGCCTCATGGTTCTGTTACTTCTGTTCCTTGTGACTTCCAATTTGAGTTTGTAATTACCATAGCATATACTGTTAACATGGGAAGTGCAACATTAGTGCCACTGAAAATATTCCAAACATCTACAGCTAACATAGAATTACAAGGAAACAGTTTTCCAATGGTCCACGTGCTACTGGACTGCGTTCACCTTTTACCACCTAGAATGAATATTAGTGAAGAGCCAGACACCATACTGAGCATTGCATTCCACATGAGGCAGCTGAGAATTTCAGTCCAAACTTCTTACTCAACATTACCACCGGTCGGCTTTGGTCTGTGACACATACACAATAGTCCTGAGTTTGCTGGCTGCTCCTCACTGCCAGTTCCCAGCTGTTGGCTGGCACTGGACCCCTCATGGATCCTGGCAGTGAAGGGTGAAGCTGCTGCGGTTCACCAGGGATTACCCTGGCAAAACTCAACAGTGGCCCGGCCATAGTTTCACCTAGTCATAGTCATCAAACCTTACAGTACAGCAACAGGCTCTTCTGCCCACCTAGTCCACACCGACGTATTATCTGCTTAGTCCCATTGATCTGAACTCGGACTGGAGACGTCCAAAACTCCCCCATTGAATGAACTTATTCAAACTGATCTTAAATAATCAACTCGAATGTACATTGACTAATTAAGATGGCAGCACGCTCCGCGCTCTTCAGCAACCTCTGAGTGAACAGGTTCCCCCTCATATTGCCTTTCACCTGTCATCATTACCCTATGATCTCTAATTCCAGTCCCACCCAACCTCAGTAATAAATGCATTTTCGCAATAACTCCCTGTATACCTTTTACAAACTTGTATATCTCTTTCACATCTCTCATGGTCCTCCAACACTCTATGGAATAATGTCCTAGCCTATTCACACTTCCTCTATATCTCAGATCCTTAACACCTGGTCACAATCTGTATTTTATTCTGCATTCGTTCAATCTTATTGATATCCTTTCAGGAGGTAGATGTACACATTGCTTCAATTTAGCCTCTGAAACATCAACCTCGACATAATATCCCAACTTCTGTATTCAATATTTTGATTTATGAAGCCCCATGTCCAAAAAGCTTTACAACGCCATCTACCTTTGATAACACTTTCAAGAAATTTTGGACCTGTATCACTTTGCAGTATCTCATCACACTTCCTACTCTTGTCCTTGGTACCACCGTGGACCAAAACCTGCTCATCCTGCCCTTAAGAAAGTTTCAGAGCCGATACGAGATATCACTGACCTTGGTAACACACCATCCAAAAATCCTGTTCTCGTAAATAGAATCTCCAGTCTATTCTCCTGATCATTGTATTCCCCGTCAGTGAATCTCAGCACTTCTCATCCCTTCCGAGTCACAAAACCAAACTCAGAGCCAGAGGCATAATCACCGTGGCTTTCCTCTGCGAGGCCATACCCCGAAACAGAAAGCCGTATCCCTGTTACAAAGAGTTTCCTGTAGTGGCTGCCTGTTCCCTTCCCCCTCCTGACAGTCACCCAGTTCCCTGTGTTCCGGGCCTTGTGTACAGCTCCCTCCCTGTATAGCCTGAGTCAATCTCTCAGCCTCCGGAATGATCCTGAGTTCACCCAGCTCCAGCTCCGATTCCTCAGCACAGTCTGTATTAAGCTGCAGCTGGATGAAATTCCTGAAGGTGTAGTTATCGGGGACACTGAACGTCTCCCTGTCTTGCCGCACCCTGTAGGAAGAGCATCCCACTATCCTGCCTGGCTTTCCCACTGTTCTAACCGTGAAAAAGAGAAGGGAAATATTACCCAAGATCAACCCAAGCCTCCGCCTCTCCTCAATGAACCCTCTCTGACACAAAGCATCAATAACCTACTCTATCTCTGGCTCACTCACACTATGACTGCTTTGCTTAAACCTTGCCAAGTGGATAAGTACCCCGCAATCTGTGGCGTTCAGAAAGTCATCATTGGCCATGCTAACTTCTTTTAATTTCTTTTTCCTGCTGCGAACAATTGCTGTCAGTGATTTGCGACGAGCAGAATGTGCTGGGTCTGTCCATGTTCAGGGTAGATTTGAACCCATCCCTCCGTTCCTCAATATATTTCCCATTGTTCATTACAGTGCGTGACTGAGCTCGCGGAGAAGGGAAACCAAGCGGGCGCTTCCAAACTCCTCCTGGATCTGGTGATGGAGAAGGGCTCCGGGGCCCGGAAAGTGATGTGGGAATCCTTTGTGAAACTACATCACCATTTACCGAAGCTGAGCAGAATATTGAATGAAATACGGGAGCGAGGTACGGTGAACAATACACTGTGTGTTACAGATGTAATTGCTGATGAATTTACAGTATTGCACAGAACAGACTTCATGCAGGTTAATCTGTTTGAACAGGTGACGGCCAGTTCGCCTACATGGACACTGAGCGGGGTTTATCTGAAGTGCCCAAGCATCTGAAAGGTAAGTGATGGAACGGAAATCTCAAAGTCTGTATTTCACACTGAGAGTCTGAATACGTCTCTTTAGAGGCCTGTTTAGAGATCGTCAGTCTGGGAGACAGGTTTTTGTTGTTATTTCACAGAGAGAGTCTGAATACGTCTCTGTAGAGGCCTGTTTAGAGACTGTCAGAGTCTGGGAGACAGGTTTTTGTTGTTATTTCACACTGAGAGTCTGAATACGTCTCTTTAGAGGCCTGTTTAGAGACTGTCAGAGTCTGGGAGACAGGTTTTTGTTGATATTTCACTCTGAGAGTCTGAATACGTCTCTTTAGAGGCCTGTTTAGAGACTGTCAGAGTCTGGGAGACAGGTTTTTGTTGTTATTTCACACTGAGAGTCTGAATACGTCTCTTTAGAGGCCTGTTTAGTGACTGTCAGAGTCTGGGAGACAGGTTTTGTTGCTGTGGCTGGAGGACACGAAGCAATTTGCATTTGTCACAACACCTTTTCTGTAGGGACGAATATCTGGAGATTTTACAAAAGCCAAACCATTCCAATTGGAACATCCAACTCCAGCAAGGGAAATCTCACACCTCTGATCCAAAGTGAAGCAGAGATTTGTTGTTGTTCCTCCATACGAACATGACATGGGAGCTGAATTAGGCCATTCAGCCCATCAGTCTGCTCCGCCAATCCATCATGGCTGATTCCCGATTCCACGCAACACCATACACCTGCCTTCTCGCCATATCCTTTGATGCCCTGACCGATAAGGAACTTCTGCCTTCATTACATCCATGGACTCGGCCTCCACTGCAGTCTGAGGCAGAGCCTTGTAGACTGTCATTATTCTCTGGCTCAAAGAGTCCTCCTTACCTGTTGTAAAGGATCGCCCCTCAATTTTGAGGCCCTGGCCCCTAGTTCTGGATGCACCGACCACAGGAAACATCCTTTCCACATCCACCCTATCTGGTCCTTTCAACATTCTGCAGGTTTAAAAGAGATTCCCTTGCATTCCTTAAAATTCCAGTGAGTACAGGCCCAAAGTTGCCAAAACACACCTCATATGTTAACCCCTTCATTCCCAGAGTCATCCTCTTGAATCTCCTCGGGACTCTCTCTAATGACCACACATCTTTTCAGAGGTACTGAAAAGCTGTTGACAACACTCCTGTAGTGCAGCCTGACTATACAGTCCTGTAAAGGCTCAGCATTTATATTCGATTCTCTTTTTTTGCCACCTTTACCACAGACTCGACCTTTAAACTAATCTTCTGTGAGTTTTGCTCGAGGCTCCGATGTCCCTCTGAAGTCGCTCTGCACCTCTGATTCTTGGAACTTCTTCCTATTTAGATAATAGTCCGCTCCTTTCACCAAAATGCATTATCATACATTTCCAACAATGAATTCCATCTGCCACCTTTTAGCCCATTTTTCCAATATGTCTCAGTCCTGTTGCAATCGCACTACCGACCCCTCCACCTATCTCTCTATCATCCGCAAACTTTGCCACAAATACATACATTCAATCATCTAAATCATTGATAAACAATCTGAAAGTCAGCGGTCCCAATACTGATCCGTGCGGAACACCACCGGTCACTGGCAGCCAACCAGAAAAGGCCCCTTTTATTCCCACTCGCTGTCTGCTGCCTGTCAGCAATTCCGCTGCACATACCAGTATCTCTCCTGTGACGCCATAGATTTTTATCTGGTTAAGCAGACTCCTGTGCGGCAGCTTATCAAATGCCTTCTGAAAATCCAAGTAAATGGGATCCACTAACTCCTTTGTCCACCCTGCTTCTTACTTCCATAATGAATTCTGACAGAAACCATGCTAACTTATATTGTCATTAGTCTCCAAGCACCTCAAAACCTCAAACTTAATAAGAGACTCCAACTCTTTCCCAGTCGCTGAGGATTGGCTAACTGGCCTATAATTTCCCTTCTTTTGCCTTCCTCCCTTCTTAAAGAGTAGAGTGACAATAGCAATCTTCCAGTCCTCCGGACCATGCCATAATAAAGTGATTCTTCAAAGATCATGACCAATCCAGATGTCATCCCTTCAGCAACCTCTCTCAGATCTCTGGGATGCAGTCCATCTGGCCCAGGTGACTTTGCACCTTAAGAGTTTTCAGTATGCCGAGATGTTTTTCCTTTGTAATAGCAATGGCAGTCACTCCTACTGCCTGTCACTCGCAGACCACTGCATGTTGCTAGCGTCTTTCACAGTGAAGATATATGTAGAGTGCACATTCTCCAGTGTTCCAGCATGGATTCTCACCTCTCTTTTAATCTTTATATAACTGAAAAAAAAGTGTTTATTATCCTGCTTTATATTATTGGCTTTTCTGCTCTCATATTTCATCTTTTCCTTACTTATAGCTTCTTTAGTTGACTATTGTAATCTTGTACGCCCTTTCCTCGGCTTTTATGCAATCCTTAACTTCCATTGTCACCCATGGTTGCCTACACGTGTCACTTGAGAACTTCTTCCTCCATGGGCCGTATCCATCCTGCAACTTGAGACCTATTCCCAGAAGCTTCAGCCATCTCCGCTAGTATCCTTCTCCAATCTACCTGGGAAAGCTTCTCTCTCCTGCCTCTGTAATTCGCTTTATTCCATTGCGATACTGATACTGTAAGTTATGCTTCTCCCTCTCAATCTGTATTATGAATTCACTCATATTATGATCACTATCTCTTAATGGTTCTTTTACATTACGCTCCCTCATCAGATCAGGGCTATTACACAACACCCAATCAAAGACGTCGTCTCAAGCACAAGCTGCTCTGCAACCCTATCTCGTGGGAATTCAATAAATTCCCTCTCTTGCAATCTGATTCCTGACGTTTGTTTGATTTTCTTATTCCCCGTGCACATTGAAGTCCTTCATTACAACTGCGTCATTGGCTTTAACACATGCCTTTTCCAACTCCCTTTGCAATCTCAACCCCACACATTCGCTATTTTCAGGCCAATATAGGATCCCCATAAAGCTTTTTTTTTTTAACTCTTACAGTTTCCTACCTCCACCCACAAAGCTTCATCATTCTCTAAGCCTATGTGACTTCTTTCTGCAGATGTGATTCCACCTCGAACCAGCACAGCCACATCACCAACGCCTATGCCTTCCTGCCTGTCCTTTCGATAAGATGTAAATCTTCTAACGTTAAGCTCCCAGCTATGGTCTTCTTTCAGCCATGACTCAGTGATGCCCACGACATCATACCGACCAATCTCTAATTGCACCAAAAGTTCGTCCACCTTATTCTGAATGTTGCGTGCATTTAAATATAATGCGTTTAGTCCAGCATCTCCACCCTTTGTCGATGTGGTACAATTTAACAGTTTGCTCCGTCTGTATTTGAACCCAGTCATTGGCTTGTCCTTCCTTACATTCATGTTAAACCCATCAACTACTTGTAAAACTGCTGGTTCATCCAGAGCTTTATTGTCCTAGTTCCAGTCCCCCTGCCATTTCAGGTTAAAACACACCCAACAACTCCAGTAAATCTGCCCGTAAGAATATTGGTCCTCATCGGATTCACGTGCAACCCGTGCCTTTTGTACAGGTCCTACCTACCCTGGAAGTGGTCCCAATTATCCAGAAATCTGAATTCCTGCCCCCTGCTCCAAATGCTCTGCCACACATTTCTCTGCCACCTCATTCTCTTCCTATTGCCACTGTCGGGTGGCACAGGCAGCAATCCTGAGATCACTACTTTTGAGTTCCTGCTCCTCAGCTTTTTTCCTAACCCCCTGTGTTCTGTTTTCCAGACCTCCTCCCTTTTCTCTTCCCTACGTTGTTGTTACCAATGTTTGTTATGACTTCTGACTGCTCAACCTCCCTTCTCAGGATATTGTGGACGCGTCCAGAAACATTTCGGACAATGGCACCTGAGAGGCAAAGTCCCATCGGTGTCCACAGAATCGCCTACCTGTCCTCCTGACTTCAGAGTTCCCCATTACCACTGCCATCCTCTTCAGCTTCCTGCTCTTCCACACATCATCGGGGAGTTGCCTGGGTTCATGTACCAGCTCCTCGGAGAATTAGAGACTGTAGACCAGTGCGGGGTGTGTCACATCGTGACTGGCTCAGCCTGGAAAAGGAATCTGAAATTATGTCCCTTTTCTGTGGCTCAGTACTGACAGCTTAATCCTAAAGGAGTGTCAAGAACATGGGATCCATTTTGAGAGAAGTAAAAGTCAGTAGAACAAGTAAATGCCCCCCCCCCCCCACTGTTACCCTCTGCGGGGTTGCACAGTTCAGCAGAAGCTGAGCAGTGAAAGCAGTGAAACCACCCTCTCCACACAACACTCTCCTCTCCAGAATCACGTGTGCACTTGGTGCTCGCTGGAACACCGGGGAATCTGCAAACTACCAACAGAGGGGAGAGTGGAGCCTTTAACAGCGGATCTGAGTCAGATCAGAACTGTTTCTGGGCCGTCGTTCAGTTTCAAACACTCTAATCTCTGATCACCCGATTTCACCCAAACAGTGTGTTTAACCAGTATATGTTGTGAGCTCCATGTTCATCAGATCAGGCGTTGACAACCTATTTCTGTCCGTCCTAAGATGTTCGAAGGAAACACAAGGAGACTCTGCGGGCACAAACTGAAACACTGAGAGTGAACACGATCCTGATGAGGGAGAAGGTGAAGGTTTTCCAGCTGGTTGATCGATACGCTGAGCTCACGGTCATTTCTACTGTTCGAGACCGGCTAATGGTGGAACATGAGCTGCTGGCAAGAGGCAGAGACCACGAGGAGTGGAGAGAAAAAGATCTCCGTGGTAAGCTGGAAAAAATCCGTACTGATCAGTTATTCAAGAAGAGCTTTGTTCAAAAATTGCAAAGTTATTTCTTTGGAAACAAAACAGGGATGTCCGCTGCAGTGGCCGGAGTCCCAGGGATCGGGAAAACAACAATGGTACAAAAGATTGTTTACGACTGGGCCGAGAGGAAGATATACAAACAATTCCAGTTTGTCTTCAGTTTCAAATTCCGGGATTTAAACACCATTAACTGCAGAATAAACCTGAAGGAACTGATTCTGCATCATTATCCCTACTTTGGGAATATCCTGGGAGAGGTCTGGAAACACACAGAGGGACTGCTGTTCATATTCGACGGATTGGATGAATTCAAGGACAAAATCAACTTTGTTGATGGTCGGAGAGACACAGAATCACAGGACACAGATCCTGAATTCAAGTGCAAGGTGTCTGACATTGTGTACAGTCTAATCCAGGGCAAGCTGCTCCCAGGGTGTTCAGTGCTGGTGACCACCCGCCCCACTGCGTTACATTTATTGGAAAAGGCGGATATCTGTGTCTGGGCTGAAATCCTGGGATTTGTTGGTGAGGAACGGAAGGAATATTTCATCAGGTATTTTGAAGATCAGACGGTGGCGGAAGCTGTTTTCAAACACGTGAAGGAGAACGAGATCCTGTACACCATGAGCTACAACCCCTCCTACTGCTGGATCCTCGCTCTTGCACTGGGCCCCTTCTTCACACAAAGAGTCAGGGACCCGCAGCGAGTTCCCAAGACCATCACCCAACTGTACTCCTACTATATTTACAACATCCTGAAAAACCACGGCCGTGAGATTGAGAACCCCCGTGATGTGATACTCAATGTTGGTCAGATGGCCTTCAGAGGAGTGTCCGAGAGGAAGATTGTGTTTACAGATGGAGATTTGATCAAGTACAATCTGCAGCCTTCCCAGTTCCTGTCCGGGTTCCTGATGGAGCTTTTGGAGAGAGAGGATTCTGCCCGGAGCGTGGTGTACACATTCCCACACCTCACCATCCAAGAGTTTGTAGCTGCAGTCGCACAATTCCTGAATCCACATCCCGGGAATATCCTGAAATTCCTTACAGAAGTCCACAGCACGACAGATGGGCGATTTGATGTATTTCTCCGTTTTGTTGCTGGTCTCTCCAACCCAATGACAGCTCGGGGCCTGGAGGAGTTTCTGGGTCCATTTCCCAATGAAACAACCTGCCGGGTGATTGACTGGGTGAAGGAGGAGGTTAAACGTCAGAGTGGAAACACATGGAGTGAAGCTGGTCAAAGGAGCCTCCTGAACACATTGCACTACCTGTTTGAGTCTCAGAATCGTGGACTGGCTCAGGCCGCTCTGGGATCTGTGGAAACACTTTCATTCAGGGGAATGATACTGACCCCGATTGACTGCGCTGTCCTGTCTCATGTCATCGGACTCTGCGACACAGTAAAAAACCTCGACCTGGAGAACTGCCTCATTCAGTGTGAAGGAATCCAGCGGCTGGGACCCGGGCTGCACAAGTGCCAGGAGTTGAGGTAACTTGATTTATCTCTCACTCTGAACTGTGAAACTGTTCCATTGTGTTGTTTCAATGTAAAGGAATTCTGGTAAATCTGTAGTAAACCAGATAGTGAAGAGTTGTGACAAATGCCCAGGGGATCGGTCAGTAATTCCCCAAGGACGGGAGGGTTCTGTGGTTCCTTGTGAAGGGATGTTGGAGACTTCATCAGATCAGTGAACAACGGCCATTGGTTTAATGGTAGTAAATCACAGGAATGGCCGTGTTTCTCGCTGCCTGTGACACGTCCATTGACAATGTTCCTTCTCACTGTGACTGACACCCAGACCGACACTGACTGCAGAAGTTGGGTCAGAGATTCACACCCCCTTCCGGGTGAGGGACAAGAGACCGTCAGCAGACTGTCCCAGTGAGAGGGAGAGAAATACCATTGTGAGATTGTCCTCACCTGCCCTTCCCCGTGTGTGACTTTGCTCACCTCCAGATATGCAAAGAGCGAGGCAGCATTTCCTCTGGGACTATGTTCAGACCCAACACACACATACAAAAAATTTCTGCTTCCTCTCGTCTTGTAGGATTATCGTTTACCCTTGGAATCCTCCTGCGGGACCCCTCATCCCAATCTCACACCCATCCCCATTCCTCCTGTGAGATGTCTTTTCCACACACTCACCCCCTTCCTGTGGGATCTCTCTTCCCCATCCCCCTTCCTCCTGTGGGATCTCGCTTCCCCATCCTCTTCCTCCTTTGGGATCGCACTTCCCCATCCCCCTTCCTCCTGTGGGATCTCGCTTCCCCATCCCCATTCCCCTTTCGCCTGTGGGAACTCTCCTGTCCATAGAATCATAAAATCATAGAACACTACAGCACAAAAAACAAGCCATTCGGTCCTTCGAGTCTGTACCAAAACCTTATTCCGCTAGTTCCATTGACCTGCTCCCAGTCCATAACCCTCCAGTCCTCTCCCATCCATGTATCTATCCAATTTGTTCTTAAAACTGAAGAGTGAGTCCACATTTTGCACATCAGACGGCAGCTCGTTCCACACTCTCACCACCCTCTGAGTGAAGAAGTTCCTCCTAATGCTCCCCCTAAACCTTTCCCCTTTCACGCTGAAGCCATGTCTTCTCATATTTATCTCTCCTAATCTATGTGGAAAGAGCCTATTCGCATTTACCCCGTCTATACCCTCATAATTTTGTAAACCTCTATCAAATCTCCCCTCATTCTTCTATGATCCAAGGAATAAAGTCCTAACCTGCTGAATCCTTCCTTGTAACTCAACTCCTGAAGACCCAGCAACATCCTAGTAAATCTTCTCTGCACTTTTTCAAACTTACTGATATCCTTCCTATAGTTAGGTGATCAGAACTGCACACAATACTCCAAATTTGGCCTCACCAATGTCTTAGACAACCTCACCATAATATTCCAACTCCTATACTCATTACTTTTATTTATGAATGCCAGGGTGGCAAAAGCCTTTTTTACAACACTGTCCACCTGTGAAGCCACTTTCAGGGAGTTGTGTATCTGAACCCCCAGATCCCTCTGTTCCTCCGCACTCTTCAGTGCCCTACTGTTTATCGTGTATGTCGTACCTTGATTTGTCCTTCCAAAATGGAACACCTCACACTTGTCTGCATTAAATTCCATCTGCCATTTTCTGGCCAATTCTTCCAGTTGGTCCAAATCCCTCTGGAAGCTTTGAAAGCCTTCCTCGCTGTCCACAACGCCTCTATCTTAGTGTCATCCACAAACCTGCTCATCCAATTTATCACATTATCATCTAGATCATTGATACAGACAACAAACAACAATGGTCCCAGCACAGATCCCTGAGGCACACCACTACTCACAGGCCTCCAGTCTGAGAAGCAATCATCCACTACCACTCTCTGTCTTCCCCCACACAGACAATTTGAATCCAGTTTACAACCTCTCCATGGATACCTGGTGTCTGGACCTTTAGAACTAACCTCTTATGTGGGACCTTGTCAAAGGCCTTACAAAAGTCAATGTAGACAACATCCACAGCCTTTCCTTCATATGTATTCTTGGTAACCTCCTCGAAAAACACTACAGGATTCATTAAAAATGATCTACCACACACAAATCCATGCTGACTATCTTTAATCAGCCCTTGGCTGTCCGAATCCTTGTATATCCTTGATCTCTCAGAACAACTTCTGATAATATACCTATTACTGATGTCAGGCTCACTGGGCTGTCCCGTCTACGCACAGCTGTGATATTCCCCTGACAGGTAATGTCACTTCTCATCCTTTCATCCCTCCCCCCTATCACATCTGAAACAATGGAAACCCAGAACATGAAGCTGCCAGTCCTGCCCCTCCTGCAAACCAAGTCTTACTAATAGCAATAATGTCGAAATCATCATGTGCCAATCCATAACCTAAACTCATCTGCCTTCCACACAATACTCCTTGCATTGAAATAGATGCAACTGAGAACATTTCTATCACGTACAAACCATTGATATCTGTCTATACAAGCAGTCCTCGCATGACCCTTATCCTCCTCCACCTCACTATCTTCTCTAACACTCTGGTTCCCCTCCCCCTGCAATCTAGTTTAAAACCCCCGGAGCAGAACTTGCTAACCTACTGGCAAGGATGTTAATCCCCTCCTGTTCAGGTACAAACTGTCCAACTCGAACTGGTCCCACCTCCCCTGGAAGAAATCCCAATTGTCCAGAAACATGAACCCCTCCCTCATGCACCATCCCCTCAGCCACGTATTTAGCTGCATTACCTTCCTATTTCTAGCCTCACTAGCACGTGGCATGGGTAGCAATCCTCCTGTGAGATCTCACTTTCCCACCCCCCTTTCATCCTCTGGGATTTCTGTTCCCACTCCCCCATCCTTCCAACTGTTGGATCTCCCCTCAGAATCCACCTTCCTCCTGTGGATCCCTCATCCCCATCCCCCTTCCTCCTGTGGGATCTCTCTTCCACATCCCTCATCCTGCTGTAGGATATCTCTTCCAAATCCCCATTCCTCCTGTGGGATTTATACTCTCCACCCTTTTATTCCAGTGTGATCTCTCATCCCCATCCCATTTCCTATTGTGGGATCTCTCTTTCCCATCCCCCTTCCTCCTGCGGGATCTCTCTTCCACGTCCTCCTTCCTCCTGGCCGATCTCTCAAGCCCTTCCCCCTTCATCCTGTTTAATGCCTCTCTCTCCGCTCCCCTTCGTCCCTTGGGATCTCCCTTCCCCATCCCCTTCTTCCTGTGGGATCCCCTCTCCATCCCCTCTCCTCCAGTTGTATCCCTTCCCATCCCCCTTCCTCCTGTGGGATCTTTCTACCCCATCCCTCTTCCCCCTGTGTGTTCTCTCTTCCCCATCCCCCTTCCTCCGGTGGGATCACTTTTCCCCTTCCCCTTTCCTCCTATGGGATGTCTCTTCCCCATCCCCCTTCCCCCTGCGAGTTCTCTCTACCCCTTCCCACATCCCCCTGTGGGATATCACTTCCCCATCTCCCTCCTGTGTGATCTCTGCTCCCCATCCCCCTTCCTCCTGTGAGGTCGCTCTTCCCCATCCCCTTTCCCCCTGTGGGATATCACTTCCCCATCTCCCTCCTGTGGGATCTCCCTTCCCCATCCCCTTTCCTCCTGTGGGATCTCTCTTCCCCATCCCCTTTCCTCCTGTGGGATATCCCTTCCCCATCTCCCTTCCTCCTGTGGGAGCTCTCTTCCCATTCGTCCTTCTGCCTGAGTGAACTCTCCTCCCCACACCCCTTCATAGAATCATAAAATCATAAAACACCAGCGCACAGAAAACAAGCTATTCGGCCCTTCTGCTTTGTGCCAAATCTCTATTCCGCTTGTCCCATTGACCTGTACCCAGTCCATAACCTTCCAGTCCTCTGCAATCCATACATCTATCCAATTTATTTTTAACACTTAAGAGTGATTCCGCATTTTCTACATCAGATGGTAGCTTGTTCCACACTCTCACTACTCTCTCAGTGAAGAATTTCCCCCTAAACCTTCCCCCTTTCACTCTGAACCAAGTCCTCCTGTAATTTATCTCTCCTAATCTATGTGAAAGAGACTATTTGCATTTACCCTGACTATACCCCTCAGAGTTTTGTAAACCTCTTTGAAATCTCCCCGCATTCTTCTATGCTCCAAGGAATAAAGTCCTAACCTGTTCAATCATTCCCTGTAACTCAACTCCTGAAGACCTGGCAACATCCTAGTAAATCTTCTCTGCACTTGTTCAACCTTACTGATATGCTTCCTATAGTTAGGTGACCAGAACTGCACACAATACTCCATATTTGGCCTTACCAATGTCCTGTACAACCTCACCATAACATCCCAACTCCTATACTCAACTTTGATTTATGAATGCCAGGATGCCAAAAGCCTTCTTCACAAACCTATCTACCTGTGACGCCACTTTCTGGGAATTATGTATCTGAGCTCCCAGGTCCCTTTGTTCCTCCGCACTCCTCAGTGCCCTACCATTTACTGTGTATGTCATACCTTGATTTGTCCTTCCAAAATGCAACACCTCACACTTGTCTGCATTAAAGTGGTGAATAGTGGTGTGCCTCAGGGATCTGTACTGGGTCCAATCTTGTTTGTAATATACATTAATGATCTGGATGATGGGGTGGTAAATTGGATTAATAAGTATGCAGATAATACTAAGATAGGTGACATTGTGGATAATGAAGGTTTTCAAAGCTTGTTGTTCAGAGATTTAGGCCAGTTAGAAGAGTGGGCTGAAAGATGGCAGATGGAGTTTAATGCTGATATGTGTGAGGTGATACATTTTGGTAGGAGTAATCCAAAAATGACATATATGGTAAATGGTAGGGCACTGAGGAATGCAGCAGAACAGAGTGATCAAGGGATAATGGTGCATAGTTCCCTGAAGGTGGAATCTCATGTGGACAGGGTGGTGAAGAAAGCTTTTGGTATACTGGCCTTTATAAATCAGAGCTTTGAGTATAGGAGTTGGGATGTAATGTTAAAATTGTACAAGGCATTGGTGAGCCCAAATTTGGAGTATTGTGTACTGTTCTGGTCACTGAATTATAGGAAAGATGTCAACAAAATAGAGAGAGTACAGAGTAAATTTACTAGAATGTTACCTGGGTTTCAGCACCTCATGAACAAGCTAGGTCTTTATTCTTTGGAGCATAAAAAGTTGAGGGGGGACTTGATAGAGGTATTTACAATTATGAGGGGGATAGATAGAGTTGACGTGGATAGTCTTTTTCCATTGAGAATAGGGGAGATTCGAACAAGAGGGAATGAGTTGAGAGTGAAAGGGCAAAAGTTTAGGGGTAACACAAAGGAGAACTTCTTTACTCAGAGAGTGGTAGCTGTGTGGAACGAGCTTCCAGTAGAAGTGGTAAAGGCGGGTTTGATTTTGTCATTTAAAAAAAATTGGATAGGTATATGGACAGGAAAGGAATGAAATGGGGGGTTATGGGCTGAGTGCAGGTAGGTGGGACTAGGTGAGAATAAGCATTCGGCACAGACCAGAAAGGCCGAGATGGCCTGCTTCCCTGCTGTAATCGTTATCTGGTTATATGTCATATGTTATAAATTCCATCTGCCATTTTCTGGCCCATTTTTCCAGTTGGTCCAGATTCCTCTGCAAGCTTTGAAAGCCTTCCTCGCTGTCCACAACACCTCTATCTTAGTGTCATCAGCAAACCTGCTGATCCAATTTATCACATTATCATCCAGATCATTGATTTCGACAACAAACAACAATGGTCCCAGCACAGATCCCTGAGACACACCACTAGTCACAGGCCTCCAGTCTGAGAAGCAATCATCCAATACCACTCTCTGTCTTCCCCCACACAGCCAATTTGAATCCAGTTTACAATCTCTCCATGGATACCTCGTGTCTGAACCTTCTGAACTAACCTTTTATGTGGGACCTTGTCAAAGGCCTTACTAAAGTCCATGTAGACAACATCCAGAGCCTTTCCTTCATATGTATTCTTGGTAACAACCTCGACAAACACTACAAGATTCATTAAACATGATCTAACATGAAAGCCATGTTGACTATCTTTTATCAGCCCTTGGCTGTCCAAATCCTTGCATATCTGAACTCTCAGAACACCTTCTGATAAATTACCTGTTATGGATGTCAGGTTCATTGGCCTGTAATGACCTGGTGTACTTTTGGAGCCTTTTTCAAACAACGGAACAACATGAGCTACCCTCCAGTCCTCCGGCACCGCACCCCTGTCTGAGGACATTTTAAATATTTCTGCCAGGGCCCCTGCAATTTCTACACCAGTCTCTCTCAAGGTCCGAGGGAATATCATGGCAGTTCCGGGGGATTAATCTACCTTTATTCTCTGTAAGGCAGCAAGCAGCTTCTCCTCTTTAATCTCTATATGTTCCATGACACCACTGGTTGTTTCCCTTAATTCCATATCCGCTATGCCAGTTTCCTGAGTAAACACTGACGCAAAAAAACTGTTTAAGATCTCCCCCATCTCGTGAGGCTCCACACAGAGACGACCACTCTGATCTTCTAGGGGACCAATTTTGTCCTTTACTATCCTTTTACTCTTAATATACTTGTAGAAACCCTTCGGGTTTACCTTCACATTATCTGCCAAAGCAACCTCATGTCTTCTTTTTGCCTTCCTGATTTCCTTCTTTAGTATTTGCTTACATTTTCTATACTCTTCAAGTACCTCATTTGTTCCTTGTTTCCTATAGCTGCTAAACACCTACTTAAGCAGATCGCCAATATCCCTTGAAAACCAAGGTTCCCTCTGCCTGTTAACTTTGCCTTTAATCCTGGCAGGAACATGCAAACTCTGCACTCTCAAAATTTCACCCTTGAAGGCGTTCCACTTACTGAACACATCCTTGCCAGAAAACAACTTATCCCAATCCACTCTTCCCGGATCTTCTCTCATTTCCACAAAATTGGCCCTTCTCCAATTCAGAACCTTAACTGGCGGACCAGTCCTATCCTCATCCATCATTATCTTGAAACTAATGACATTATGGTCACTGGACCCAAAATGTTCACCGACACATACTTCTGTCACCTGACCTGTCTGGTTACTTAATAGGAGATCAGGTACTGCACCCTCTCTCGTTGATACCTCAATGTATTGATTTAGAAAACTTTCCTGACACATTTGACAAACTCCACGCCATCTAACCCTTTCTCAGAATGGGAGTCCCCGTCAATATGTGGGAAGTTAAAATCCCCTACGATTATGACTTTCTGTTTCTTACATTGGTGTGCTACCTCTCTACAGATTTGCTCCTCGAATTCTCTCTGACTACTGGGCGGTCTATAATACAACCCTATTAGTGTGGTCACATCTTCCCCGTTCCTCAGCTCCACCCATATAGCCTCTGTAGATGAACCCTCCGGGCTGTCCCGTCTACGCACAGCTGTGATATTCCCCTGACTGGTAATGCCACTCCGCCCCCTTTCATCCCTCCCCTCTATCACATCTGAAACAATGGAAACCGGGAACATGAAGCTGCCAGTCCTGACCCTCCTGCAAACCAAGTCTTACTAATAGCAATAATGTCGATATCATCGTGCCAATCCACGATCTAAACTCATCTGCCTTACCTGCAATACTCCTTGCATTGAAATAGATGCACCTGAGAACATTTCTATCACATACAAACCATTGATATCTGTCTATAGAAGCAGTCCTCGCATGACCCTTATCCTCCACCACCTCACTATCTGCTCTAACACTCTGGTTCCCCTCCCCCTGCAACCTTGTTTAAAACCCCCGGAGCAGAACTTGCTAACCTACCGACAAGGATGTTAGTCCCCTCCAGTTCAGGTGCAAACTGTCCAATTCGAACTGGTCCCACATCCCCTGGAAGAAAGCCCAATTGTCCAGAAACGTGAACCCCTCCCTCATGCATCATCCCCTCAGCCATGTATTTAGCTGCATTATCTTCCTATTTCTAGCCTCACTAGCACGTGGCACAGGTAGCAATCCTCCTGTGAGATCTCGCTTTCCCATCCCCCTTTCATCCTCTGGGCTCTCTGTTCCCACTCCCCCATCCTTCCAACTGTTGGATCTCTCCTCAGCATCCCCTTTCCTCCTATGGGATCTCCCCTACTCACCCCCCAACCTCCTGTTTGATCTCACTTCCCCACCCACTTCCTCCTGTCTCATCTCTCTTCCCCATGCCCCATCATCCTATGTGATCTCTCTTCCCCATTCCCCTTCCTTCTGTGGGATTTCTCTCCCCCATCCACTTTCACCCTGTGGGATCTCTCATCCCCATCCCCCTTCCTCTGGTGGTATCTCTCTCTCCCATCCCCCTTCCTCCTGTGGGATCTCTCTTCCCCATCCCCCTTCCTCCTGTGGGATCTCTTCCCCATTACCCTTCCTCCTGTGGGATCTCTCTCTCCCATCCCGCTTCTTCCTTTGGGATCTCTCTTCCCTATCCCCCTTCCTCCTGTGGGATCTCTCTTCCCCATCTCACTTCCCCCTGTAGGATCTCTCTTCCCTATCCCACTTCCTCCTGTGGGATCTCTCTTCCCAATCCCCCTTCCTCCTGTGGGATCTCTTCCCCATTACCCTTCCTCCTGTGGGATCTCTCTCTCCCATCCCGCTTCTTCCTTTGGGATCTCTCTTCCCTATCCCCCTTCCTCCTGTGGGATCTCTCTTCCCCATCTCCCTTCCTCCTGTGGGATCTCTCTTCCCCATCTCACTTCCCCCTGTAGGATCTCTCTTCCCTATCCCACGTCCTCCTGTGGGATCTCTCTTCCCAATCCCCCTTCCTCCTGTGGGATCTCTCTTCCCCATCCCCCTTCCTCCTGTGGGGTCTGTCTTCCCCAACCCCCTTCCTCCTGTGGGATCTCTCTTCCCCATCCCCCTTCCTCCTGTGGGATCTCTTCCCCAACCCCCTTCCTCCTGTGGGATCTCGCTTCCCCATCCCCTTCCTCCTTTGGGATCTCTTCCCCCCCCCGTCCCCCTTCCTCCTGTGGGATCTCTCTTCCCCATCCCCCTTCCTCCTCTGGGATCTCTTCCCCAACCCCCTACCTCCTGTGGGATCTCTCTTCCCCATTCCTTTAGCTTGGGTGGGTCTATTTCGCTGTGTCCCATTTGACATTTCTGCTTTTCGGTCAGAAACACTTTTCTCTCCATTGGGGAATGGGACAGTATATGTGGGGTTTAGAGGGTCACACCGACAGACGAAATTACCGACATTCGGTAAATACACTGGAGCTGGGCAGTGAGGGACATTGACAGTGATGGGAACTCCGATCAGTGATTCACTGGACAGTTTAATGTTTCCTGAAATATCCGAGTGATAGAAATTCCCCCAGACCCACGGTTTGAATCAGTTTGTTTATCAATCTGTCTGTTTGTGTTTAGACTTGGGCATAATGACCTGGGAGATTCAGGAGTGAAACTGGTGTCTGCGGCTCTGAGGAACCCGGAGTGTAAAATACAGACACTGTGGTAAGTACCAGACTGTGGGAGATCGTGTTTACAGTCACTGGGTGTCTGACACTGAGAATGAATGTGATCAGTAGACACACAGAAAACATACAGGACAATGCAGGCCCTTCGGCCCACAAAGCCGTGCTGAACATTTTTCTACCTTAGAATTATCTCGGTTTTACCCATAGTGCTCTATATTTCTAAGCTCCATGTAGCCATCCTGGAGTTTAAAGTTTTCGCCTCCAGCAGCCCATTGTTAAAACTATGCCCTCTCGTGCTAGCCATTTCAACCCTGGAGAGAAGACTCTGACTATCTACATGATCAATGCCTCTCATTATCTTGTACACCTCTATCAAATCACCTCTCATAACCCGTCACTCCAAGAGAAAAGGCTGAGTTCACTCAACCTGTTCTCATAAGGCATGCTCCCCAATCCAGGCAACATCCTTGTAAATCTCCTCTGCACCCTGTCTATGGTTTCCACATTTCACATCCTCCTCCTCGGAGATTGCTACCCATTCCTCTTCTACCTGTGGGATCTTTCTTCCACATCCCCCTTCCTCCTGTGGGATCTTTCTTCCCCGTCCCCCCTCCTCCTGTGGGGTCTCTCCTCCCAGTCCCCCTTCCTCCTGTGCGGTCCCTCCTGCCCGTCCCCCTTCCTCCTGAGGGGTCTCTCTTGCCCGTCCCCCTTCCTCCTGTGGGATCTCTCCTCCCCATCCCCCATCCACCTGTGGGATCTCCCCTCCCCGTCCCCCTTCCTCCTGTGCGATCTCCTCCCCCTCCCCCTTCCTCCTGTGGGGTCCCTCCTGCCCGTCCCCCTTCTTCCTGTGGGGTCTCTCTTGCCAATACCCCTTCCTCCTGGGGGGATCTCTCCTCCATGTCCCCCTTCCTCCTTTGGGGTCTCTCCTCCCCGTCCCCCTTCCTCCTGTGGGGTCTCTCCTCCCCGACCCCCTTCCGCCTGTGGGGTCTCTCGGCCCCTTCCCCCTTCCTCCTGTGGGGTCTCGGCCCCTTCCTCCTGTGGGATCTCTCCTACCCGTCCCCCTTCCTCCTCTGGGATCTCTCCTCCCCGTCCCCCTTCCTCCTGTGGGGTCTCTCCTCCCCGTCCCCCTTCCTCCAGTGGTGTCTCTCGGCCCCGTCCCCCTTCCTCCTGTGGGGTCTCTCCTCCCCGTCACCCTTCCTCCTGTGGGGTCTCTCCTCCCCGTCACCCTTCCTCCTGTGGGGTCTCTCCTCCCCGTGCCCCTTCCTCCTCTGGGATCTCCCCTCCCCGTCCCCCTTCCTCCTGTGGGGTCTCTCCTCCCCGTCCCCCTTCCTCCTGTGGGGTCTCTCCTCCCCGTCCCCCTTCCTCCAGTGGAGTCTCTCGGCCCCGTCCCCCTTCCTCCTCTGGGATCTCCCCTCCACGTCCCCCTTCCTCCTGTGGGATATCAGCTCCCCGTCCCCCTTCCTCCTGTGGGATCTATCCACCCCGTCCCCCTTCCGCCTGTGGGATCTCGTCCCAGTCCCCCTTCCGCCTGTGGGGTCTCTCCTCCCCGTCCCCCTTCCTCCTGTGGGGTCTCTCCTCCCCGTCACCATTCCTCCTGTGGGGTCTCTCCTGCCCGTCCCCCTTCCTCCTGTGGGGTCTCTCTTGCCCGTCCCCCTTCCTCCTGTGGGATCTCTCCTCCCCATCCCCCATCCACCTGTGGGATCTCCCCTCCCCGTCCCCCTTCCTCCTGTGCGATCTCCTCCCCCTCCCCCCTTCCTCCTGTGGGGTCCCTCCTGCCCGTCCCCCTTCTTCCTGTGGGGTCTCTCTTGCCAATACCCCTTCCTCCTGGGGGGATCTCTCCTCCATGTCCCCCTTCCTCCTTTGGGGTCTCTCCTCCCCGTCCCCCTTCCTCCTGTGGGGTCTCTCCTCCCCGACCCCCTTCCGCCTGTGGGGTCTCTCGGCCCCTTCCCCCTTCCTCCTGTGGGATCTCTCCTACCCGTCCCCCTTCCTCCTCTGGGATCTCCCCTCCCCGTCCCCCTTCCTCCTGTGGGGTCTCTCCTCCCCGTCCCGCTTCCTCCTGTGGGGTCTCTCCTCCCCGTCCCCCTTCCTCCAGTGGTGTCTCTCGGCCCCGTCCCCCTTCCTCCTGTGGGGTCTCTCCTCCCCGTCACCCTTTCTCCTGTGGGGTCTCTCCTCCCCGTCACCCTTCCTCCTGTGGGGTCTCTCCTCCCCGTGCCCCTTCCTCCTCTGGGATATCCCCTCCCCGTCCCCCTTCCTCCTGTGGGGTCTCTCCTCCCCGTCCCCCTTCCTCCTGTGGGGTCTCTCCTCCCCGTCCCCCTTCCTCCAGTGGGGTCTCTCGGCCCCGTCCCCCTTCCTCCTCTGGGATCTCCCCTCCACGTCCCCCTTCCTCCTGTGGGATATCAGCTCCCCGTCCCCCTTCCTCCTGTGGGATCTATCCACCCCGTCCCCCTTCCGCCTGTGGGATCTCGTCCCAGTCCCCCTTCCGCCTGTGGGGTCTCTCCTCCCCGTCCCCCTTCCTCCTGTGGGGTCTCTCCTCCCCGTCACCATTCCTCCTGTGGGGTCTCTCCTGCCCGTCCCCCTTCCTCCTTTGGGGTCCCTCCTTCCCGTCACCCTTCCTCCTGTGGGATATCTCCTCCCCGTCCCCTTCCTCCTGTGGGATCTCCCCTCCCCGTCCCCCTTCCTCCTGTGGGATCTCTCCTCACCATCCCCCTTCCTCCTGTGGGGTCTCTCGGCCCTTTCCCCCTTCCTCCTGTGGGATCTCGTCCACTTCCTCCTGTGGGATCTCTCCTCCCAGTCCCCCTTCCTCCTGCGGGGTCTCTCCTCCCCGTCCCCCTTCCACCTGTGGGGACTCTCCTCCCCGTCCCCCTTCCTCCTGTGGGGTCTCTCCTCCCCGTCCCCCTTCCTCCTGAGGGGTCTCTCCTCCCAGTCCCCCTTCCTCCTGTGTGGTCTCTCCTCCCCGTCCCCATTCCTCCTGTGGGGTCTCTCCTCCCCGACCCCCTTCCGTCTGAGGGGTCTCTCGGCCCCGTCCCCCTTCCTCCTGTGGGATCTCGTCCCCTTCCCCCTTCTTCCTGTGGGATCTCGTCCCCTTCCCCCTTCCTCCAGTGGGATATCACCTCCCCGTCCCCCTTCCTCCTGTGGGATATCTCCTCCCCGTCCCTCTTCCTCCTGTGGGGTCTCTCGGCCCCGTCCCCCTTCCTCCTGTGGGGTCTCTCCTCCCCGTCCCCCTTCCTCCTGTGGGGTCTCTCCTCCCTGTCCCCCTTCCTCCTGTGGGCTCTCTCCTCCACGTCCCCCTACCCCCTGTGGGATCTCCCCTCTCTGTCCCCCATCCCCCTGTGGGATCTCCCCTCCCTGTCCCCCTTCCCCCTGTGGGATCTCCCCTCCCCGTCCCCCTACCCCCTGTGGGGTCTCTCCTCCCCGTCCCCCTTCCCCCTTTGGTGTCTCTCCTCCCCGTCCCCTTTCCGCTGTGTGGTATCTCCTCCCCGTCCCCCTTCCCCCTGTGGGGTCTCTCCCCCCGTCTCGCTTCCCCCTGTGGGATCCCTCCCCCCCCGTCCCCCTTCCTCCTGTGGGATCTCGTACCCTTCCTCCTTCCTCCTGTGGGATCTCTCCTCCCCGTCCCCCTTCCTCCTGTGGGGTCTCTCCTCCACGTCCCCCTTCCTCCTGTGCGGTCTCTCGGCCCCGTCCCCCTTCCTCCTGTGGGATCTCAGCTCCCCGTCCCCCTTCCCCCTGTGGGATCTCCCCTCCCCGTCCCGCTACCCCCTGTGGGGTCTCTCCTCCCCGTCCCCCTTTCCCCTGTGGGGTCTCTCCTCCCCGTCTCCTTTCCCCTGTGGGGTCTCTCGGCCACTCCCCCTGTGGGGTCTCGTCCCCTTCCTCCTCCCTCCTGTGCGATCTCTCCTCACCGTCTACCCTTTCTCCTGTGGGGTCTCTCCTCCCCGTCCCCCTTCCTCCTGTGGGGTCTCTCGGCTCCGTCCCTCTTCCTCCTGTGGGGTCTCCCCTCCCCGTCCCCCCTCCTCCTGTGGGATCTCCCCTCCCCGTCCCCCCTCCTCCTGTGGGATCTCTCGGCCCCGTCCACCTTCCTCCTGTGGGATCTCTCGGCCACGTCCCCCTTCCTCCTGTGGGGTCTCTCCTCCCCGACCAACTTCCGACTGTGGGGTCTCTCGGCCACGTCCCCCTTCCTCCTGTGGGATATCTCCTCCCCGTCCCCCTTCCTCCTGTGGGGTCTCTCGGCCCCGTCCCCCTTCCTCCTGTGGGGTCTCCCCTACCCGTCCCCCTTCCTCCTGTGGGATCTCCTGCCCATCCCCCTTCCTCCTGTGTGATCTCTCCTGCCCGTCCCCCATCCTCCTGTGGGGACTCTCCTGCCCGTCCCCCATCCTCTTGTGGGGACTCTCCTGCCCGTCCCCCTTCCTCCTGTGGGGTCTCTCCTGCCCGTCCCCCTTCCTCCTGTGGTGTCTCTCCTCCCCGTCCCCCTTCCACCTGTGGGGACTCTCCTCCCCGTCCCCCTTCCTCCTGTGGGGTCTCTCCTCCCCGTCCCCCTTCCTCCTGTGGGGTCTCTCCTGCCCGTCCCCCATCCTCCTGTGGGGTCTCTCCTGCCGTCCCCCTTCCTCCTGTGGGGTCTCTCCTCCCCGTCCCCCTTCCTCCTGTGGGGTCTCTCCTGCCCGTCCCCCTTCCTCCTGTGGGATCATTTCCCCGTCCACCTTCCCCCTGTGGGATCTCTCGGCCCCGTCCACCTTCCTCCTGTGGGATCTCTCGGCCCCGTCCCCCTTCCTCCTGTGGGGTCTCTCCTCCCCGACCCCCTTCCGACTGTGGGGTCTCTCGGCCCCGTCCCCCTTCCTCCTGTGGGATCTCGTCCCCTTCCCCCTTCCTCCAGTGGGATATCACCTCCCCGTCCCCCTTCCTCCTGTGGGATATCTCCTCCCCGTCCCCCTTCCTCCTGTGGGGTCTCTCGGCCCCGTCCCCCTTCCTCCTGTGGGGTCTCTCCTCCCCGTCCCCCTTCCTCCTTTGGGGTCTCTCCTCCCTGTCCCACTTCCTCCTTTGGGCTCTCTCCTCCACGACCCCCTTCCCCTGTGGGCTCCCCGTGCCCCTACCCCCCTGTGCGATCTCCCCTCCCCGTCCCCTACCCCCTGTGGGGTCTCTCATCCCCGTCCCCCTTCCCCCTGTGGGGTCTCTCCCCCCGTCCCCCTTCCCCCTGTGGGATCTCCCCCCCGTCCCCCTTCCCCCTGTGGGATCTCTCCCCCCCGTCCCCCTTCCTCCTGTGGGATATCTCCCCCGTCCCCCTTCCTCCTGTGGGATCTCCCCTCCCCGTCCACCTTCCTCCTTTGGGATCTCCCCTCCCCGTCCCCCTTCCTCCTGTGGGACCTCCTCCCCGTCCCCCTTCCTCTTGTGGGAACTCCTCCCCGTCCCCCTTCCTCCTGTGGGACCTCCTCCCCGTCCCCCTTCCTCCTGTGGGGTCCCAGTCCCCCTTCCTCCTGTGGGAACTCCTCCCCGTCGCACTTCCTCCTGTGGGGTCTCTCCTGCGCGTCCCCCTTCCTCCTGTGGAATCTCTCTTCCCCGTCCACCTTCCGCCTGTGGGATCTCTCCTCCCCGTCCCCCTTCCTCCTGTGGGATCTCTGCTCCCCGTCCCCCTGACTCCTGTGGTATCTCTCCACCCCGTCCCCCTTCCTCCTGTGGGATCTTGTCCCCGTCCCCCTTCTGCCTGTGGGGTCTCTCCTCCCCGTCCCCCTTCCTCCTGAGGGGTCTCTCCTCCCCGTCGCCCTTACTCCTGTGGGGTCTCTCCTGCCCGTCCCCCTTCCTCCTGTGGGGTCTCTCCTTCCGGTCCCCCTTCCTCCTGTGGGATCTTTTCCTCGTCCACCTTCCCCCTGTGGGATCTCTCGGCCCCGTCCATCTTCCTCCTGTGGGATCTCTCCTCACCGTCCCCCTTCCTCCTGTGGGGTCTCTCGGCCCCGTCCCCCTTCCTCCTCTGGGATCTCCCCTCCACGTCCCCCTTCCTCCTGTGGGATATCAGCTCCCCGTCCCCCTTCCTCCTGTGGGATCTATCCACCCCGTCCCCCCTTCCGCCTGTGGGATCTCGTCCCTGTCCCCCTTCCGCCTGTGGGGTCTCTCCTCCCCGTCCCCCTTCCTCCTGTGGGGTCTCTCCTCCCCGTCACCATTCCTCCTGTGGGGTCTCTCCTGCCCGTCCCCCTTCCTCCTGTGGGGTCTCTCCTTCCCGTCACCCTTCCTCCTGTGGGATATCTCCTCCCCGTCCCCTTCCTCCTGTGGGATCTCCCCTCCCCGTCCCCCTTCCTCCTGTGGGATCTCTCCTCACCGTCCCCCTTCCTCCTGTGGGGTCTATCCTCCCCGACCCCCTTCCGTCTGTGGGGTCTCTCGGCCCTTTCCCCCTTCCTCCTGTGGGATCTCGTCCCCTTCCTCCTTCCTCCTGTGGGATCTCTCCTCCCCGTCCCCCTTCCTCCTGTGGGGTCTCTCCTCCCCGTCCCCCTTCCGCCTGTGGGGACTCTCCTCCCCGTCCCCCTTCCTCCTGTGGGATCTCGTCCCGTTCCTCCTTCCTCCTGTGGGATCTCTCCTCCCCGTCCCCCTTCCTCCTGTGGGGTCTCTCCTCCCCGTCCCCCTTCCTCCTGAGGGGTCTCTCCTCCCCGTCCACCTTCCTCCTGTGTGGTCTCTCCTCCCCGTCCCCATTCCTCCTGTGGGGTCTCTCCTCCCCGACCCCCTTCCGTCTGAGGGGTCTCTCGGCCCCGTCCCCCTTCCTCCTGTGGGATCTCGTCCCCTTCCCCCTTCCTCCAGTGGGATATCACCTCCCCGTCCCCCTTCCTCCTGTGGGATATCTCCTCCCCGTCCCTCTTCCTCCTGTGGGGTCTCTAGGCCCCGTCCCCCTTCCTCCTGTGGGGTCTCTCCTCCCCGTCCCCCTTCCTCCTGTGGGGTCTCTCCTCCCTGTCCCCCTTCCTCCTGTGGGCTCTCTCCTCCACGTCCCCCTTCCCCCTGTGGGCTCCCCGTGCCCCTACCCACTGTGGGATCTCCCCTCTCTGTCCCCCTTCCCCCTGTGGGATCTCCCCTCCCTGTCCCCCTTCCCCCTGTGGGATCTCCCCTCCCAGTCCCCCTACCCCCTGTGGGGTCTCTCCTCCCCGTCCCCCTTCCCCCTTTGGGGTCTCTCCTCCCCGTCCCCTTTCCGCTGTGTGGTATCTCCTCCCCGTCCCCCTTCCCCCTGTGGGGTCTCTCCCCCCCGTCTCGCTTCCCCCTGTGGGATCCCACCCCCCGTCCCCCTTCCTCCTGTGGGATCTCGTACCCTTCCTCCTTCCTCCTGTGGGATCTCTCCTCCCCGTCCCCCTTCCTCCTGTGGGGTCTCTCCTCCACGTCCCCCTTCCTCCTGTGCGGTCTCTCGGCCCCGTCCCCCTTCCTCCTGTGGGATCTCAGCTCCCCGTCCCCTTCCCCCTGTGGGATCTCCCCTCCCCGTCCCGCTACCCCCTGTGGGGTCTCTCCTCCCCGTCCCCCTTTCCCCTGTGGGGGTCTCTCCTCCCCGTCTCCTTTCCCCTGTGGGGTCTCTCCTCACCGTCCCCCTTTCTCCTTTGGGGTCTCTCCTCCCCGTCCCCCCTTCCTCCTGTGGGGTCTCTCCTCCCCGACCCCCTTCTGCCTGTGGGGTCTCTCGGCCACTCCCCCTGTGGGGTCTCGTCCCCTTCCTCCTCCCTCCTGTGCGATCTCTCCTCCCCGTCCCCCTTTCTCCTGTGGGGTCTCTCCTCCCCGTCCCCCTTCCTCCTGTGGGGTCTCTCGGCTCCGTCCCACTTCCTCCTGTGGGGTCTCCCCTCCCCGTCCCCCCTCCTCCTGTGGGATCTCCCCTCCCCGTCCCCCCCTCCTCCTGTGGGGTCTCTCCTGCCCGTCCCCCTTCCTCCTGTGGGATCTTTTCCCCGTCCACCTTCCCCCTGTGGGATCTCTCGGCCCCGTCCACCTTCCTCCTGTGGGATCTCTCGGCCCCGTCCCCCTTCCTCCTGTGGGGTCTCTCCTCCCCGACCCACTTCCGACTGTGGGGTCTCTCGGCCCCGTCCCCCTTCCTCCTGTGGGATATCTCCTCCCCGTCCCCCTTCCTCCTGTGGGGTCTCTCGGCCCCGTCCCCCTTCCTCCTGTGGGGTCTCCCCTTCCCGTCCCCCTTCCTCCTGTGGGATCTCAGCTCCCCGTCCCTCTTCCTCCTTTGGGATCTCCCCTCCCCGTCCCACTTCCTCCTGTGGGAACTCCCTACCCGTCCCCCTTCCTCCTGTGGGATCTCCTGCCCATCCCCCTTCCTCCTGTGTGATCTCTCCTGCCCGTCCCCCATCCTCCTGTGGGGACTCTCCTGCCCGTCCCCCTTCCTCCTGTGGGGTCTCTCCTGCCCGTCCCCCCTTCCTCCTGTGGTGTCTCTCCTCCCCGTCCCCCTTCCGCCTGTGGGGACTCTCCTCCCCGTCCCCCTTCCTCCTGTGGGTCTCTCCTCCCCGTCCCCCCTTCCTCCTGTGGGGTCTCTCCTGCCCGTCCCCCTTCCTCCTGTGGGGTCTCTCCTGCCGTCCCCCTTCCTCCTGTGGGGTCTCTCCTCCCCGTCCCCCTTCCTCCTGTGGGGTCTCTCCTGCCCGTCCCCCTTCCTCCTGTGGGATCTTTTCCCCGTTCACCTTCCCCCTGTGGGATCTCTCGGCCCCGTCCACCTTCCTCCTGTGGGATCTCTCGGCCCCGTCCCCCTTCCTCCTGTGGGGTCTCTCCTCCCCGACCCCCTTCCGACTGTGGGGTCTCTCGGCCCCGTCCCCCTTCCTCCTGTGGGATCTCGTCCCCTTCCCCCTTCCTCCAGTGGGATATCACCTCCCCGTCCCCCTTCCTCCTGTGGGATATCTCCTCCCCGTCCCCCTTCCTCCTGTGGGGTCTCTCGGCCCCGTCCCCCTTCCTCCTGTGGGGTCTCTCCTCCCCGTCCCCCTTCCTCCTTTGGGGTCTCTCCTCCCTGTCCCCCTTCCTCCTTTGGGCTCTCTCCTCCACGACCCCCTTCCCCCTGTGGGCTCCCCGTGCCCCTACCCCCCTGTGGGATCTCCCCTCCCTGTCCCCCTTCCTCCTGTGGGATCTCTCTTCCCCATCCACCTTCCTCCTGTGGGATCTGTTCTCCCCGTCCCTCCTGAGGGATCTCTCCTCCCCGTCCCCCTGAGGGATCTCTCCTCCCCGTTCTCCTTCCTGCTGTGGGATGTCCCCTCCCCGTCCCCCTTCTTCCTGTGGGATCTCCTCCCCGTCCCCCTTCCTCCTGTGGGATCTCTGCTCCCCGTCCCCCCTTCCTCCTCTGGGATTTCTGCTCCCCGTCCCCCCTTCCTCCTGTGGGATTCTCAGCTCCCCGTCCCTCTTCCTCCTTTGGGATCTCCCCTCCCCGTCCCCCTTCCTCCTGTGGGAACTCCCCTACCCGTCCCCCTTCCTCCTGTGGGATCTCCTGCCCATCCCCCTTCCTCCTGTGTGATCACTCCTGCCCGTCCCCCTTCCTCCTGTGGGGACTCTCCTGCCCGTCCCCCATCCTCCTGTGGGGACTCTCCTGCCCGTCCCCCATCCTCCTGTGGGGACTCTCCTGCCCGTCCCCCTTCCTCCTGTGGGGTCTCTCCTGCCCGTCCCCCTTCCTCCTGTGGTGTCTCTCCTCCCCGTCCCCCTTCCGCCTGTGGGGACTCTCCTCCCCGTCGCCCTTCCTCCTGTGGGGTCTCTCCTCCCCGTCCCCCTTTCTCCTGTGGGGTCTCCTCCCCGTCCCCCTTCCCCCTGTGGGGTCTCTCGTCCCCGTCCCTCTTCCTCCTGTGGGGTCTCTCCTCCCCCTGTCCCCCTCCTCCTGTGGGGTCTCTCCTCCCCGTCCCCCTTCCTCGAGTGGGAACTCTCCTCCCCGTCCTCCTTCCTCCTGTGGGATCTCTCCTCCCCATCCACGTTCATCCTGTGGGATCTCTCTTCCCTGTCCCCCTTCCCCCTGTGGGGTCTCTCCTCCCCGTCCCCCTTACCCCTGTGGGGTCTCTCCTCCCCTGTCCCCCTCCTCCTGTGGGGTCTCTCCTCCCCGTCCCCCTTCCTCGAGTGGGAACTCTCCTCCCCGTCCACCTTCCTCCTGTGGGATCTCTCCTCCCCATCCACCTTCATCCTGTGGGATCTCTCTTCCCTGTCCCCCTTCCCCCTGTGGGAACTCCCCTCCCCGTCCCCCTTCCCCCTGTGGGTCTCTCCTCCCCGTCCCCCTTACCCCTGTGGGAACTCCCCTCCCCGTCCCCCTTCCTACTGTGGGGGTCTCCTCCTCGTCCCCCTTCCCCCCTGTGGGGTCTCTCCTGCCCGTCCCCCTTACCCCTGTGGGAACTCCCCTCCCCGTCCCACTACTCCCTGTGGGGTCTCTCCTCCCCGTCCCCCTTCCCCCTTTGGGGTCTCTCCTCCCCGTCCCCTTTACGCTGTGTGGTATCTCCTCCCCGTCCCCCTTCCCCCTGTGGGGTCCCTCCCCCCGTCTCCCTTCCCCTGTGGGATCCCTCCCCCCCGTCCCCCCTTCCTCCTGTGGGATCTCTCCTCCCCGTCCCCCTTCCTCCTGTGGGGTCTCTCCTCCACGTCCCCCTTCCACCTGTGCGGTCTCTCGGCCACGTCCCCCTTCCTCCTGTGGGATCTCAGCTCCCCGTCCCCCTTCCCCCTGTGGGATCTCCCCTCCCCGTCCCGCTACCCCCTGTGGGGTCTCTCCTCCCCGTCCCCCTTTCCCCTGTGGGGTCTCTCCTCCCCGTCTCCTTTCCCCTGTGGGGTCTCTCCTCCCCGTCCCCCTTTCTCCTTTGGGGTCTCTCCCTCCCCGTCCCCCTTCCTCCTGTGGGGGTCTCTCCTCCCCGACCCCCTTCTGCCTGTGGGGTCTCTCGGCCACTCCCCCTGTGGGGTCTCGTCCCCTTCCTCCTCCCTCCTGTGCGATCTCTCCTCCCCGTCCCCCTTTCTCCTGTGGGGTCTCTCCTCCCCGTCCCCCTTCCTCCTGTGGGGTCTCTCGGCTCCGTCCCCCTTCCTCCTGTGGGGTCTCCCCTCCCCGTCCCCCCTCCTCCTGTGATATCTCCCCTCCCCGTCCCCCCTCCTCCTGTGGGGTCTCCCCTCCCCGTCCCCCTTCCTCCTGTGGGATCTCAGCTCCCCGTCCCTCTTCCTCCTTTGGGATCTCCCCTCCCCGTCCCCCTTCCTCCTGTGGGATCTCCTGCCCATCCCCCTTCCTCCTGTGGGATCTCCCCTCCCCGTCACCCTTCCTCCTGTGGGGACTCTCCTGCCCATCCCCCCATCCTCCTGTGGGGACTCTCCTGCCCGTCCCCCTTCCTCGAGTGGGAACTCTCCTCCCCGTCCACCTTCCTCCTGTGCGATCTCTCCTCCCCATCCACCCTTCATCCTGTGGGATCTCTCTTCCTGTCCCCCTTCCCCCTGTGGGGTCTCTCCTCCCCGTCCCCCTTACCCCTGTGGGGTCTCTCCTCCCCTGTCCCCCTCCTCCTGTGGGGTCTCTCCTCCCCGTCCCCCTTCCTCGAGTGGGAACTCTCCTCCCCGTCCACCTTCCTCCTGTGGGATCTCTCCTCCCATCCACCTTCATCCTGTGGGATCTCTCCTCCCCGTCCCCATTCCTCCTGTGGGGTCTCTCCTCCCCGACCCCCTTCCGTCTGAGGGGTCTCTCGGCCCCGTCCCCCTTCCTCCTGTGGATCTCGTCCCCTTCCCCCTTCTTCCTGTGGGATCTCGTCCCCTTCCCCCTTCTCCAGTGGGATATCACCTCCCCGTCCCCCTTCCTCCTGTGGGATATCTCCTCCCCGTCCCTCTTCCTCCTGTGGGGTCTCTCGGCCCCGTCCCCCTTCCTCCTGTGGGGTCTCTCCTCCCCGTCCCCCTTCCTCCTGTGGGGTCTCTCCTCCCTGTCCCCCTTCCTCCTGTGGGGTCTCTCCTCCCGTCCCCCTTCCTCCTGTGGGGGTCTCTCCTCCCTGTCCCCCTTCCTCCTGTGGGCTCTCTCCTCCACGTCCCCCTACCCCCTGTGGGATCTCCCCTCTCTGTCCCCCATCCCCCTGTGGGATCTCCCCTCCCTGTCCCCCTTCCCCCTGTGGGATCTCCCCTCCCCGTCCCCCTACCCCCTGTGGGGTCTCTCCTCCCCGTCCCCTTCCCCCTTTGGGGTCTCTCCTCCCCCGTCCCCTTTCCGCTGTGTGGTATCTCCTCCCCGTCCCCCTTCCCCCTGTGGGGTCTCTCCCACCGTCTCGCTTCCCCCTGTGGGATCCCTCCCCCCCGTCCCCCTTCCTCCTGTGGGATCTCGTACCCTTCCTCCTTCCTCCTGTGGGATCTCTCCTCCCCGTCCCCCTTCCTCCTGTGGGGTCTCTCCTCCACGTCCCCCTTCCTCCTGTGCGGTCTCTCGGCCCCGTCCCCCTTCCTCCTGTGGGATCTCAGCTCCCCGTCCCCCTTCCCCCTGTGGGATCTCCCCTCCCCGTCCCGCTACCCCCTGTGAGGTCTCTCCTCCCCGTCCCCCTTTCCCCTGTGGGGTCTCTCCTCCCCGTCTCCTTTCCCCTGTGGGGTCTCTCCTCCCCGTCCCCCTTTCTCCTTTGGGGTCTCTCCTCCCCGTCCCCCTTCCTCCTGTGGGGTCTCTCCTCCCCGACCCCCTTCTGCCTGTGGGGTCTCTCGGCCACTCCCCCCTGTGGGGTCTCGTCCCCTTCCTCCTCCCTCCTGTGCGATCTCTCCTCACCGTCTACCCTTTCTCCTGTGGGGTCTCTCCTCCCCGTCCCCCTTCCTCCTGTGGGGTCTCTCGGCTCCGTCCCTCTTCCTCCTGTGGGGTCTCCCCTCCCCGTCCCCCCTCCTCCTGTGGGGATCTCCCCTCCCCCGTCCCCCCTCCTCCTGTGGGATCTCTCGGCCCCGTCCACCTTCCTCCTGTGGGATCTCTCGGCCCCGTCCCCCTTCCCCCTGTGGGGTCTCTCCTCCCCGTCCCCCTTACCCCTGTGGGGTCTCTCCTCCCCTGTCCCCCTCCTCCTGTGGGGTCTCTCCTCCCCGTCCCCCTTCCTCGAGTGGGAACTCTCCTCCCCGTCCACCTTCCTCCTGTGGGATCTCTCCTCCCCATCCACCTTCATCCTGTGGGATCTCTCTTCCCTGTCCCCCTTCCCCCTGTGGGAACTCCCCTCCCCGTCCCCCCTTCCCCCTGTGGGGTCTCTCCTCCCCGTCCCCCTTACCCATGTGGGAACTCCCCTCCCCGTCCCCCTTCCTACTGTGGGGTCTACTCCCCGTCCCCCTTCCCCCTGTGGGGTCTCTCCTGCCCGTCCCCCTTACCCCTGTGGGAACTCCCCTCCCCGTCCCACTACTCCCTGTGGGGTCTCTCCTCCCCGTCCCCCTTCCCCCTTTGGGGTCTCTCCTCCCCGACCCCTTTACGCTGTGTGGTATCTCCTCCCCGTCCCCTTCCCCCTGTGGGGTCTCTCCCCCGTCTCCCTTCCCCCTGTGGGATCCCTCCCCCCCGTCCCCCTTCCTCCTGTGGGATCTCTCCTCCCCCGTCCCCCTTCCTCCTGTGGGGTCTCTCCTCCACGTCCCCCTTCCACCTGTGCGGTCTCTCGGCCACGTCCCCCCTTCCTCCTGTGGGATCTCAGCTCCCCGTCCCCGTTCCCCCTGTGGGATCTCCCCTCCCCGTCCCCGCTACCCCCTGTGGGGTCTCTCCTCCCCCGTCCCCCTTTCCCCTGTGGGGTCTCTCCTCCCCGTCTCCTTTCCCCTGTGGGGTCTCTCTCCCCCGTCCCCCTTTCTCCTTTGGGGTCTCTCCTCCCCGTCCCCCTTCCTCCTGTGGGGGTCTCTCCTCCCCGACCCCCTTCTGCCTGTGGGGTCTCTCGGCCACTCCCCCTGTGGGGTCTCGTCCCCTTCCTCCTCCCTCCTGTGCGATCTCTCCTCCCCGTCCCCCTTTCTCCTGTGGGGTCTCTCCTCCCCGTCCCCCTTCCTCCTGTGGGGTCTCTCGGCTCCGTCCCCCTTCCTCCTGTGGGGTCTCCCCTCCCCGTCCCCCCTCCTCCTGTGATATCTCCCCTCCCCGTCCCCCCTCCTCCTGTGGGGTCTCCCCTCACCGTCCCCCTTCCTCCTGTGGGATCTCAGCTCCCCGTCCCTCTTCCTCCTTTGGGATCTCCCCTCCCCGTCCCCCTTCCTCCTGTGGGATCTCCTGCCCATCCCCCTTCCTCCTGTGGGATCTCCCCTCCCCGTCCCCCTTCCTCCTGTGGGGACTCTCCTGCCCGTCCCCCATCCTCCTGTGGGGACTCTCCTGCCCGTCCCCCTTCCTCGAGTGGGAACTCTCCTCCCCGTCCACCTTCCTCCTGTGCGATCTCTCCTCCCCATCCACCTTCATCCTGTGGGATCTCTCTTCCCTGTCCCCCTTCCCCCTGTGGGGTCTCTCCTCCCCGTCCCCCTTACCCCTGTGGGGTCTCTCCTCCCCTGTCCCCCTCCTCCTGTGGGGTCTCTCCTCCCCGTCCCCCTTCCTCGAGTGGGAACTCTCCTCCCCGTCCACCTTCCTCCTGTGGGATCTCTCCTCCCCATCCACCTTCATCCTGTGGGATCTCTCCTCCCCGTCCCCATTCCTCCTGTGGGGTCTCTCCTCCCCGACCCCCTTCCGTCTGAGGGGTCTCTCGGCCCCGTCCCCCTTCCTCCTGTGGGATCTCGTCCCCTTCCCCCTTCTTCCTGTGGGATCTCGTCCGCTTCCCCCTTCCTCCAGTGGGATATCACCTCCCCGTCCCCCTTCCTCCTGTGGGATATCTCCTCCCCGTCCCTCTTCCTCCTGTGGGGTCTCTCGGCCCCGTCCCCCTTCCTCCTGTGGGGTCTCTCCTCCCCGTCCCCCTTCCTCCTGTGGGGGTCTCTCCTCCCTGTCCCCCTTCCTCCTGTGGGCTCTCTCCTCCACGTCCCCCTACCCCCTGTGGGATCTCCCCTCCCCGTCCCGCTACCCCCTGTGGGGTCTCTCCTCCCCGTCCCCCCTTTCCCCTGTGGGGTCTCTCCTCCCCGTCTCCTTTCCCCTGTGGGGTCTCTCCTCCCCGTCCCCCTTTCTCCTTTGGGGTCTCTCCTCCCCGTCCCCCTTCCTCCTGTGGGGTCTCTCCTCCCCGACCCCCTTCTGCCTGTGGGGTCTCTCGGCCACTCCCCCTGTGGGGTCTCGTCCCCTTCCTCCTCCCTCCTGTGCGATCTCTCCTCACCGTCTACCCTTTCTCCTGTGGGGTCTCTCCTCCCCGTCCCCCTTCCTCCTGTGGGGTCTCTCGGCTCCGTCCCTCTTCCTCCTGTGGGGTCTCCCCTCCCCGTCCCCCCTCCTCCTGTGGGATCTCCCCTCCCCGTCCCCCCCTCCTCCTGTGGGATCTCTCGGCCCCGTCCACCTTCCTCCTGTGGGATCTCTCGGCCCCGTCCCCCTTCCTCCTGTGGGGTCTCTCCTCCCCGACCAACTTCCGACTGTGGGGTCTCTCGGCCACGTCCCCCTTCCTCCTGTGGGATATCTCCTCCCCGTCCCCCTTCCTCCTGTGGGGTCTCTCGGCCCCGTCCCCCTTCCTCCTGTGGGGTCTCCCCTTCCCGTCCCCCTTCCTCCTGTGGGATCTCAGCTCGCCGTCCCACTTCCTCCTTTGGGATCTCCCCTCCCCGTCCCACTTCCTCCTGTGGGAACTCCCCTACCCGTCCCCCCTTCCTCCTGTGGGATCTCCTGCCCATCCCCCTTCCTCCTGTGTGATCTCTCCTCTGCCCGTCCCCCATCCTCCTGTGGGGACTCTCCTGCCCGTCCCCCATCCTCTTGTGGGGACTCTCCTGCCCGTCCCCTTCCTCCTGTGGGGTCCTCTCCTGCCCGTCCCCCCTTCCTCCTGTGGTGTCTCTCCTCCCCGTCCCCCTTCCACCTGTGGGGACTCTCCTCCCCGTCCCCCTTCCTCCTGTGGGGTCTCTCCTCCCCGTCCCCCTTCCTCCTGTGGGGTCTCTCCTGCCCGTCCCCCCTTCCTCCTGTGGGGTCTCTCCTGCCGTCCCCCTTCCTCCTGTGGGGTCTCTCCTCCCCGTCCCCCTTCCTCCTGTGGGGTCTCTCCTGCCCGTCCCCCTTCCTCCTGTGGGATCATTTCCCCGTCCACCTTCCCCCTGTGGGATCTCTCGGCCCCGTCCACCTTCCTCCTGTGGGATCTCTCGGCCCCGTCCCCTTCCTCCTGTGGGGTCTCTCCTCCCCGACCCCCTTCCGACTGTGGGGTCTCTCGCCCGTCCCCCTTCCTCCTGTGGGATCTCGTCCCCTTCCCCCTTCCTCCAAGTGGGATATCACCTCCCCGTCCCCCTTCCTCCTGTGGGATATCTCCTCCCCGTCCCCCTTCCTCCTGTGGGGTCTCTCGGCCCCGTCCCCCTTCCTCCTGTGGGGTCTCTCCTCCCCGTCCCCCTTCCTCCTTTGGGGTCTCTCCTCCCTGTCCCCCTTCCTCCTTTGGGCTCTCTCCTCCACGACCCCCTTCCCCTGTGGGCTCCCCGTGCCCCTACCCCCCTGTGGGATCTCCCCTCCCCGTCCCCTACCCCCTGTGGGGTCTCTCATCCCCGTCCCCCTTCCCCCTGTGGGGTCTCTCCCCCCGTCCCCCCTTCCCCCTGTGGGATCTCCCCCCCCGTCCCCCTTCCCCCTGTGGGATCTCTCCCCCCCGTCCCCCTTCCTCCTGTGGGATATCTCCCCCGTCCCCCTTCCTCCTGTGGGATCTCCCCTCCCCGTCCACCTTCCTCCTTTGGGATCTCCCCTCCCCGTCCCCCTTCCTCCTGTGGGACCTCCTCCCCGTCCCCCTTCCTCCTGTGGGAACTCCTCCCCGTCCCCCTTCCTCCTGTGGGACCTCCTCCCCGTCCCCCTTCCTCCTGTGGGGTCCCAGTCCCCCTTCCCTCCTGTGGAACTCCTCCCCGTCGCACTTCCTCCTGTGGGGTCTCTCCTGCGCGTCCCCCTTCCTCCTGTGGAATCTCTCTTCCCCGTCCACCTTCCGCCTGTGGGATCTCTCCTCCCCGTCCCCCTTCCTCCTG
>NW_026781339.1:300000-381279 GCF_030144855.1 Hypanus sabinus
CGACCTCGGCGGAGGAAATGCCTGCTTGCCCTTACCCTTTCTAAGCCCCTCATAGTCTTGTCGACCTCTATCAAATTTCCTCTTAATCCTCTACGTTCTAAGAACCGCCGTCCAAACCTGTTCAATCTTTCCTTTAATCCAGGTCCTCGAGACCCGGCCACCTGCTTGTAAATTTTCCCTGCACTCTTCCAGTCATATTTACCTCTTCGCTGTAATTGGGTGACCAAAACTGCGCAGGACACTCCAGATTCGGTCTCACCAAAGCCTCATACAACTTCAAAGGAACGTCCCATCTCCTGGACGCCGCACTTTCAATTGTGAAGGCAGGTCAACGTTCTTCACGAGCCGATCGACCTGTAACACCACCTTCGACAAATCGTGGACCCGTTTTCCCTGAGTCCTACCGCACTCCTCGGTGACGGCCCAAACAGCGTGTACGACCCCTCCCCGGCTGGTCCGACCGAAGGTCAAAACCTCGCCCCCATTGGCATTGAATTCCATCTGCCCCTTCTTGTTGAGCTCGGTGTCTAAAAGGGAATCCCTGCCCCTTCTTGTTGAGACTGAAGTCTAAAAGGGAATCCCTACCCCTTCTTGTTGAGCTGGAGTCTAAAAGGGAATCCCTGCCCCTTCCTGTTGAGATTGGAGTCTAAAAGGGAATCACTGCCCCTTCTTGTTGAGATTGGAGTCTAAAAGGGAATCCCTGCCCCTTCATGTTCAGATTGGAGTCTAAAAGGGAATCACTGCCCCTTCTTGTTGAGATTGGAGTCTAAAAGGGAATCCCTGCCCCTTCTTGTTGAGATTGGAGTCTAAAAGGGAATCACTGCCCCTTCTTGTTGAGATTGGAGTCTAAAAGGGAATCCCTGCCCCTTCATGTTCAGATTGGAGTCTAAAAGGGAATCACTGCCCCTTCTTGTTGAGATTGGAGTCTAAAAGGGAATCCCTGCCCCTTCTTGTTCAGATTGGAGTCTAAAAGGGAATCCCTGCCCCTTCTTGTTGAGATTGGAGTCTAAAAGGGAATCCCTGCCCCTTCTTGTTGAGCTCGGAGTCTAAAAGGGAATCCCTGCCCCTTCTTGTTGAGATTGGAGTCCAAACGGGAATCCCTGCCCCTTCTTGTTGAGCTTGGAGTCTAAAAGGGAATCCCTGCCCCTTCTTGTTGAGATTAGAGTCTAAAAGGGAATCCCTGCGCCTTCCTGTTGAGATTAGAGTCTAAAAGGGAATCCCTGCCCCTTCCTGTTCAGATTGGAGTTTAAAAGGGAAACCCTGCCCCTTCTTGTTCAGATTGGAGTCTAAAAGGGAATCCCTGCCCCTTCCTGTTCAGATTGGAGTCTAAAAGGGAATCCCTTCTCCTTCCTGTTGAGATTGGAGTCTGAAAGGGAATCCTTGCATTTCTTGTTGAGATTGGGGTCTGAAAGGGAATCCCTGCCCCTTCTTGTTGAGATTGGAGTCTAAAAGGGAATCCCTGCCCCTTCTTGTCCAGATTGGAGTCTAAAAGGGAATCCCTGCCCCTTCTTGTTGAGATTGGAGTCTAAAAGGGAAACCCTGCCCCTTCCTGTTCAGATTGGAGTCTAAAAGGGAATCACTGCCCCTTCGTATTGAGATTGGAGTCTAAAAGGGAATCCCTGCCCCTTCTTGTTCAGATTGGAGTCTGAAAGGGAATCCCTGCCCCATCTTGTTGAGATTGGAGTCTAAAAGGGAATCCCTGCCCCTTCTTGTTGAGATTGGAGTCTAAAAGGGAATCCCTGCCCCTTCTTGTTGAGATTAGAGTCTAAAAGGGAATCCCTGCACCTTCTTGTTCAGATTGGAGTCTAAAAGGGAATCCCTGCGCCTTCTTGTTGAGATTGGAGACTAAAAGGGAATCCCTGCCCCTTCTTGTTGAGATTGGAGTCTAAAAGAGAATCCCTGCCCCTTCTTGTTGAGATTGGTGTCCAAAAGGGAATCCCTGCCCCTTCTTGTTGAGATCGGAGTCTAAAAGGGAATCCCTGCCCCATCTTGTTGAGATTGGAGTCTAAAAGGGAATCCCTGCCCCTACTTCTTGAGATTGGAGTCCAAACGGGAATCCCTGCCCCTTCATGTTGAGCTTGGAGTCTAAAAGGGAATCCCTGCCCCTTCCTGTTGAGATTGGAGTCTAAAAGGGAATCCCTGCCCCTTCCTGTTCAGATTGGAGTTTAAAAGGGAAACCCTGCCCCTTCTTGTTCAGATGGGAGTCTAAAAGGGAATCCCTGCCCCTTCCTGTTCAGATTGGAGTCTAAAAGGGAATCCCTTCTCCTTCCTGTTGAGATTGGAGTCTGAAAGGGAATCCTTGCATTTCTTGTTGAGATTGGGGTCTGAAAGGGAATCCCTCCCCTTCTTGTTGAGATTGGAGTCTAAAAGGGAATCCCTGGCCCTTCTTGTTGAGATTAGAGTCTAAAAGGGAATCCCTGCACCTTCTTGTTCAGATTGGAGTCTAAAAGGGAATCCCTGCGCCTTCATGTTGAGATGGGGGTCTGAAAGGGAATCCCTGCCCCTTCTTGTTGAGATTGGAGTCTAAAAGGGAATCCCTGCCCCTTCTTGTCCAGATTGGAGTCTAAAAGGGAATCCCTGCCCCTTCTTGTTGAGATTGGAGTCTAAAAGGGAAGCCCTGCCCCTTCCTGTTCAGATTGGAGTCTAAAAGGGAATCACTGCCCCTTCGTATTGAGATTGGAGTCTAAAAGGGAATCCCTGCCCCTTCTTGTTGGGATTGGAGTCTAAAAGGGAATCCCTGCTCCTTCTTGTTGAGATTAGAGTCTAAAAGGGAATCCCTGCACCTTCTTGTTCAGATTGGAGTCTAAAAGGGAATCCCTGCGCCTTCATGTTGAGATTGGAGACTAAAAGGGAATCCCTGCCCCTTCTTGTTGAGATTGGAGTGTAAAAGAGAATCCCTGCCCCTTCTTGTTGAGATTGGTGTCCAAAAGGGAATCCCTGCCCCTTCTTGTTGAGATTGGAGTCTAAAAGAGAATCCCTGCCCCTTCTTGTTGAGATTAGAGTCTAAAAGGGAATCCCTGCACCTTCTTGTTCAGATTGGAGTCTAAAAGGGAATCCCTGCGCCTTCATGTTGAGATTGGAGACTAAAAGGGAATCCCTGCCCCTTCTTGTTGAGATTGGAGACTAAAAGGGAATCCCTGCCCCTTCTTGTTGAGATTGGAGTCTAAAAGGGAATCCCTGCCCCTTCCTGTTGAGATTGGAGTCTAAAAGAGAATCCCTGCCCCTTCTTGTTGAGATTGGTGTCCAAAAGGGAATCCCTGCCCCTTCTTGTTGAGATCGGAGTCTAAAAGGGAATCCCTGCCCCATCTTGTTGAGATTGGAGTCTAAAAGGGAATCCCTGCCCCTTCTTGTTGAGATTGGAGACTAAAAGGGAATCCCTGCCCCTTCTTGTTGAGATTGGAGTCTAAAAGGGAATCCCTGCCCCTTCTTGTTGAGCTTGGAGTCTAAAAGGGAATCCCTGCCCCTTCTTGTTGAGATTGGAGACTAAAAGGGAATCCCTGCCCCTTCTTGTTGAGATTGGAGTCTAAAAGGGAATCCCTGCCCCTTCTTGTTGAGATTGGAGTCTAAAAGGGAATTCCTGCCCCTTCTTGTTGAGATTGGTGTCTAAAAGTGAATCCCTGCCCCTTCTTGTTGAGATTGGAGTCTAAAAGGGAATCACTGCCCCTTCTTGTTGAGATTGGACTCTAAAAGGGAATCCCTGCCCCTTCATGTTCAGATTGGAGTCTAAAAGGGAATCACTGCCCCTTCTTGTTGAGCTTGGAGTCTAAAAGGGAAACCCTGCCCCTTCTTGTTGAGATTGGAGTCTAAAAGGGAAACCCTGCCCCTTCCTGTTCAGATTGGAGTCTAAAAGGGAATCACTGCCCCTTCATGTTGAGATTGGAGACTAAAAGGGAATCCCTGCCCCTTCTTGTTGAGATTGGAGTCTAAAAGGGAATCCCTGCCCCTTCTTGTTGAGATTGGAGTCTAAAAGGGAATCCCTGCACCTTCTTGTTCAGATTGGAGTCTAAAAGGGAATCCCTGCGCCTTCATGTTGAGATTAGAGTCTAAAAGGGAATCCCTGCACCTTCTTGTTCAGATTGGAGTCTAAAAGGGAATCCCTGCGCCTTCATGTTGAGATTGGAGACTAAAAGGGAATCCCTGCCCCTTCCTGTTGCGATTGGAGTCTAAAAGAGAATCCCTGCCCCTTCCTGTTGAGATTGGTGTCCAAAAGGGAATCCCTGCCCCTTCTTGTTGAGATCGGAGTCTAAAAGGGAATCCCTGCCCCATCTTGTTGAGATTGGAGTCTAAAAGGGAATCCCTGCCCCTTCTTGTTGAGATTGGAGACTAAAAGGGAATCCCTGCCCCTTCTTGTTGAGATTGGAGTCTAAAAGGGAATCCCTGCCCCTTCTTGTTGAGATTGGAGTCTAAAAGGGAATTCCTGCCCCTTCTTGTTGAGATTGGTGTCTAAAAGGGAATCCCTGCCCCTTCTTGTTGAGCTCGGAGTCTAAAAGGGAATCCCTGCCCCTACTTCTTGAGATTGGAGTCCAAACGGGAATCCCTGCCCCTTCTTGTTGAGCTTGGAGTCTAAAAGGGAATCCCTGCCCCTTCCTGTTGAGATTGGAGTCTAAAAGGGAATCCCTGCCCCTTCCTGTTCAGATTGGAGTTTAGAAGGGAAACCCTGCCCCTTCTTGTTCAGATTGGAGTCTAAAAGGGAATCCCTGCCCCTTCCTGTTCAGATTGGAGTCTAAAAGGGAATCCCTTCTCCTTCCTGTTGAGATTGGAGTCTGAAAGGGAATCCTTGCATTTCTTGTTGAGATTGGGGTCTGAAAGGGAATCCCTGCCCCTTCTTGTTGAGATTGGAGTCTAAAAGGGAATCCCTGCCCCTTCTTGTCCAGATTGGAGTCTAAAAGGGAATCCCTGCCCCTTCTTGTTGAGATTGGAGTCTAAAAGGGAAACCCTGCACCTTCCTGTTCAGATTGGAGTCTAAAAGGGAATCACTGCCCCTTCGTATTGAGATTGGAGTCTAAAAGGGAATCCCTGCCCCTTCTTGTTCAGATTGGAGTCTGAAAGGGAATCCCTGCCCCTTCTTGTTGAGATTGGAGACTAAAAGGGAATCCCTGCCCCTTCTTGTTGAGATTGGAGTCTAAAAGGGAATCCCCGCCCCTTCTTGTTGAGATTGGAGTCTAAAAGGGAATCCCTGCCCCTTCTTGTTGAGATTAGAGTCTAAAAGGGAATCCCTGCACCTTCTTGTTCAGATTGGAGTCTAAAAGGGAATCCCTGCCCCTTCTTGTTGAGATTGGAGACTAAAAGGGAATCCCTGCCCCTTCTTGTTGAGATTGGAGTCTAAAAGAGAATCCCTGCCCCTTCTTGTTGAGATTGGTGTCCAAAAGGGAATCCCTGCCCCTTCTTGTTGAGATCGGAGTCTAAAAGGGAATCCCTGCCCCATCTTGTTGAGATTGGAGTCTAAAAGGGAATACCTGCCCCTTCTTGTTGAGATTGGAGTCTAAAAGGGAATCCCTGCCCCTTCCTGTTGAAATTGGAGTCCAAAAGGGAATCCCTGCCCCTTCTTGTTGAGATCGGAGTCTAAAAGGGAATCCCTGCCCCTTCTTGTTGAGATCGGAGTCTAAAAGGGAATCCCTGCCCCTTCTTGATGAGATTGGAGACTAAAAGGGAATCCCTGCCCCTTCTTGTTGAGATCGGAGTCTAAAAGGGAATCCCTGCCCCTTCTTGTTGAGATTGGAGACTAAAAGGGAATCCCTGCCCCTTCTTGTTGAGATTGGAGTCTAAAAGGGAATCCCTGCCCCTTCTTGTTCAGTTTGAAGTCTAAAAGGGAATCCCTGCCCTTTCTTGTTGAGATTGGAGTCTAAAAGGGAATCCCTGCCCCTTCTGGTTCCGATTGGAGTCTAAAAGGGAATCCCTGCCCCTTCTTGTTGAGATTGGAGTCTAAAAGGGAATCCCTGCCCCTTCTTGTTCAGATTGGTGTCCAAAAGGGAATCCCTGCGCCTTCTTGTTGAGATTGGAGTCTAAAAGGGAATCCCTGCCCTTTCTTGTTGAGCTTGGAGTCTAAAAGGGAATCCCTGCCCCTTCTTGTTGAGCTCGGAGTCTAAAAGGGAATCCCTGCCCCTTCTTGTTGAGATTGGAGTCTGAAAGGGAATCCCCTTCTTATTCAGATTGGAGTCTAAAAGGGAATCCCTGCCCCTTCTTGTTCAGATTGGAGTCTAAAAGAGAATCCCTGCCCCTTCTTGATGAGATTGGTTTCCAAAAGGGAATCCCTGCCCCTTCTTGTTCAGATCGGAGTCTAAAAGGGAATCCCTGCCCCATCTTGTTGAGATTGGAGTCTAAAAGGGAATCCCTGCCCCTTCTTGTTGAGATTGGAGACTAAAAGGGAATCCCTGCCCCTTCTTGTTGAGATTGGAGTCTAAAAGGGAATCCCTGCCCCTTCTTGATCAGTTTGAAGTCTAAAAGGGAATCCCTGCCGCTTCTTGTTGAAATTGGAGTCTAAAAGGGAATCCCTGCCTCTTCTTGTTCAGATTGGAGTCTAAAACGGAATCCCTGCCCCTTCCTGTTCAGAATGGAGTCTAAAAGGGAATCCCTGCCCCTTCGTATTGAGATTGGTGTCTAAAAGGGAATCCCTGCCCCTTCTTGTTGAGATTGGAGTCTGAAAGGGAATCCCTGACCCTTCCTGTTCAGATTGGAGTCTAAAAGGGAATCCCTGCCCCTTCTTGGTCAGATTGCAGTCTAAAAGGGAATCCCTGCCCCTTCCTTTTCAGATTGGAGTCTAAAAGGGAATCCCTGCCCCTTCTTGTTGAGCTCGGAGTCTAAAAGGGAATCCCTGCCCCTTCTTGTTGAGATTGGAGTCTAAAAGAGAATCCCTGCCCCTTCTTGTTGAGATTGGTGTCCAAAAGGGAATCCCTGCCCCTTCTTGTTGAGATCGGAGTCTAAAAGGGAATCCCTGCCCCATCTTGTTGAGATTGGAGTCTAAAAGGGAATACCTGCCCCTTCTTGTTGAGATTGGAGTCTAAAAGGGAATCCCTGCCCCTTCCTGTTGAAATTGGAGTCCAAAAGGGAATCCCTGCCCCTTCTTGTTGAGATCGGAGTCTAAAAGGGAATCCCTGCCCCTTCTTGTTGAGATCGGAGTCTAAAAGGGAATCCCTGCCCCTTCTTGATGAGATTGGAGACTAAAAGGGAATCCCTGCCCCTTCTTGTTGAGATCGGAGTCTAAAACGGAATCCCTGCCCCTTCTTGTTGAGATTGGAGACTAAAAGGGAATCCCTGCCCTTTCTTGTTGAGATTGGAGTCTAAAAGGGAATCCCTGCCCCTTCTGGTTCCGATTGGAGTCTAAAAGGGAATCCCTGCCCCTTCTTGTTGAGATTGGAGTCTAAAAGGGAATCCCTGCCCCTTCTTGTTCAGATTGGTGTCCAAAAGGGAATCCCTGCGCCTTCTTGTTGAGATTGGAGTCTAAAAGGGAATCCCTGCCCTTTCTTGTTGAGCTTGGAGTCTAAAAGGGAATCCCTGCCCCTTCTTGTTGAGCTCGGAGTCTAAAAGGGAATCCCTGCCCCTTCTTGTTGAGATTGGAGTCTGAAAGGGAATCCCTGCCCCTTCTTATTCAGATTGGAGTCTAAAAGGGAATCCCTGCCCCTTCTTGTTCAGATTGGAGTCTAAAAGAGAATCCCTGCCCCTTCTTGATGAGATTGGTTTCCAAAAGGGAATCCCTGCCCCTTCTTGTTCAGATCGGAGTCTAAAAGGGAATCCCTGCCCCATCTTGTTGAGATTGGAGTCTAAAAGGGAATCCCTGCCCCTTCTTGTTGAGATTGGAGACTAAAAGGGAATCCCTGCCCCTTCTTGTTGAGATTGGAGTCTAAAAGGGAATCCCTGCCCCTTCTTGTTCAGTTTGAAGTCTAAAAGGGAATCCCTGCCGCTTCTTGTTGAGATTGGAGTCTAAAAGGGAATCCCTGCCTCTTCTTGTTCAGATTGGAGTCTAAAACGGAATCCCTGCCCCTTCCTGTTCAGAATGGAGTCTAAAAGGGAATCCCTGCCCCTTCGTATTGAGATTGGTGTCTAAAAGGGAATCCCTGCCCCTTCTTGTTGAGATTGGAGTCTGAAAGGGAATCCCTGACCCTTCCTGTTCAGATTGGAGTCTAAAAGGGAATCCCTGCCCCTTCTTGGTCAGATTGCAGTCTAAAAGGGAATCCCTGCCCCTTCCTTTTCAGATTGGAGTCTAAAAGGGAATCCCTGCCCCTTCTTGTTGAGCTCGGAGTCTAAAAGGGAATCCCTGCCCCTACTTCTTGAGATTGGAGTCCAAACGGGAATCCCTGCCCCTTCTTGTTGAGCTTGGAGTCTAAAAGGGAATCCCTGCCCCTTCCTGTTGAGATTGGAGTCTAAAAGGGAATCCCTGCCCCTTCCTGTTCAGATTGGAGTTTAGAAGGGAAACCCTGCCCCTTCTTGTTCAGATTGGAGTCTAAAAGGGAATCCCTGCCCCTTCCTGTTCAGATTGGAGTCTAAAAGGGAATCCCTGCCCCTTCCTGTTGAGATTGGAGTCTAAAAGGGAATCCCTGCCCCTTCCTGTTCAGATTGGAGTTTAGAAGGGAAACCCTGCCCCTTCTTGTTCAGATTGGAGTCTAAAAGGGAATCCCTGCCCCTTCCTGTTCAGATTGGAGTCTAAAAGGGAATCCCTTCTCCTTCCTGTTCAGATTGGAGTCTGAAAGGGAATCCTTGCATTTCTTGTTGAGATTGGGGTCTGAAAGGGAATCCCTGCCCCTTCTTGTTGAGATTGGAGTCTAAAAGGGAATCCCTGCCCCTTCTTGTCCAGATTGGAGTCTAAAAGGGAATCCCTGCCCCTTCTTGTTGAGATTGGAGTCTAAAAGGGAAACCCTGCCCCTTCCTGTTCAGATTGGAGTCTAAAAGGGAATCACTGCCCCTTCGTATTGAGATTGGAGTCTAAAAGGGAATCCCTGCCCCTTCTTGTTCAGATTGGAGTCTGAAAGGGAATCCCTGCCCCTTCTTGTTGAGATCGGAGTCTAAAAGGGAATCCCTGCCCCATCTTGTTGAGATTGGAGTCTAAAAGGGAATACCTGCCCCTTCTTGTTGAGATCGGAGTCTAAAAGGGAATCCCTGCCCCTTCTTGATGAGATTGGAGACTAAAAGGGAATCCCTGCCCCTTCTTGTTGAGATCGGAGTCTAAAAGGGAATCCCTGCCCCTTCTTGTTGAGATTGGAGACTAAAAGGGAATCCCTGCCCCTTCTTGTTGAGATTGGAGTCTAAAAGGGAATCCCTGCCCCTTCTTGTTCAGTTTGAAGTCTAAAAGGGAATCCCTGCCCTTTCTTGTTGAGATTGGAGTCTAAAAGGGAATCCCTGCCCCTTCTGGTTCCGATTGGAGTCTAAAAGGGAATCCCTGCCCCTTCTTGTTGAGATTGGAGTCTAAAAGGGAATCCCTGCCCCTTCTTGTTCAGATTGGTGTCCAAAAGGGAATCCCTGCGCCTTCTTGTTGAGATTGGAGTCTAAAAGGGAATCCCTGCCCTTTCTTGTTGAGCTTGGAGTCTAAAAGGGAATCCCTGCCCCTTCTTGTTGAGCTCGGAGTCTAAAAGGGAATCCCTGCCCCTTCTTGTTGAGATTGGAGTCTGAAAGGGAATCCCTGCCCCTTCTTATTCAGATTGGAGTCTAAAAGGGAATCCCTGCCCCTTCTTGTTCAGATTGGAGTCTAAAAGAGAATCCCTGCCCCTTCTTGATGAGATTGGTTTCCAAAAGGGAATCCCTGCCCCTTCTTGTTGAGATCGGAGTCTAAAAGGGAATCCCTGCCCCATCTTGTTGAGATTGGAGTCTGAAAGGGAATCCCTGACCCTTCCTGTTCAGATTGGAGTCTAAAAGGGAATCCCTGCCCCTTCTTGGTCAGATTGCAGTCTAAAAGGGAATCCCTGCCCCTTCCTTTTCAGATTGGAGTCTAAAAGGGAATCCCTGCCCCTTCTTGTTGAGCTCGGAGTCTAAAAGGGAATCCCTGCCCCTACTTCTTGAGATTGGAGTCCAAACGGGAATCCCTGCCCCTTCTTGTTGAGCTTGGAGTCTAAAAGGGAATCCCTGCCCCTTCTTGTTGAGATTGGAGTCTGAAAGGGAATCCCTGCCCCTTCTTATTCAGATTGGAGTCTAAAAGGGAATCCCTGCCCCTTCTTGTTCAGATTGGAGTCTAAAAGAGAATCCCTGCCCCTTCTTGATGAGATTGGTTTCCAAAAGGGAATCCCTGCCCCTTCTTGTTGAGATCGGAGTCTAAAAGGGAATCCCTGCCCCATCTTGTTGAGATTGGAGTCTAAAAGGGAATCCCTGCCCCTTCTTGTTGAGATTGGAGACTAAAAGGGAATCCCTGCCCCTTCTTGTTGAGATTGGAGTCTAAAAGGGAATCCCTGCCCCTTCTTGTTCAGTTTGAAGTCTAAAAGGGAATCCCTGCCGCTTCTTGTTGAGATTGGAGTCTAAAAGGGAATCCCTGCCTCTTCTTGTTCAGATTGGAGTCTAAAACGGAATCCCTGCCCCTTCCTGTTCAGAATGGAGTCTAAAAGGGAATCCCTGCCCCTTCGTATTGAGATTGGTGTCTAAAAGGGAATCCCTGCCCCTTCTTGTTGAGATTGGAGTCTGAAAGGGAATCCCTGACCCTTCCTGTTCAGATTGGAGTCTAAAAGGGAATCCCTGCCCCTTCTTGGTCAGATTGCAGTCTAAAAGGGAATCCCTGCCCCTTCCTTTTCAGATTGGAGTCTAAAAGGGAATCCCTGCCCCTTCTTGTAGAGATTGGAGTCTAAAAGGGAATCCCTGCCCCTTCTTCTTGAGATTGGAGTCCAAACGGAAATCCCTGCCCCTTCTTGTTGAGCTTGGAGTCGAAAAGGGAATCCCTGCCCCTTCCTGTTGAGATTGGAGTCTAAAAGGGAATCCCTGCCCCTTCCTGTACAGATTGGAGTTTAAAAGGGAATCTCTGCTCCTTCCTGTTGAGATTGGAGTCTGAAAGGGAATCCCTGCCCCTTCTTGTTCAGATTGGGGTCTGAAAGGGAATCCCTGCCCCTTCTTGTTGAGATTGGAGTCTAAAAGGGAATCCCTGCCCCTTCTTGACCAGATTGGAGTCTAAAAGGGAATCCCTGCCCCTTCTTGTTGAGATTGGAGTCTAAAAGGGAAACCCTGCCCTTCCTGTTCAGATTGGAGTCTAAAAGGGAATCACTGCCCCTTCGTATTGAGATTGGAGTCTAAAAGGGAATCCCTGCCCCTTCTTGTTCAGATTGGAGTCTGAAAGGGAATCCCTGCACCTTCTTGTTGAGATTGGAGTCTAAAAGGGAATCCCTGCCCCTTCTTGTTGAGATTAGAGTCTAAAAGGGAATCCCTGCACCTTCTTGTTGAGATTGGAGTCTAAAAGGGAATCCCTGCCCCTTCTTGTTGAGATTAGAGTCTAAAAGGGAATCCCTGCACCTTTTTGTTCAGATTGGAGTCTAAAAGGGAATCCCTGCGCCTTCATGTTGAGATTGGAGACTAAAAGGGAATCCCTGCCCCTTCCTGTTGAGATTGGAGTCTAAAAGAGAATCCCTGCCACTTCTTGTTGAGATTGGTGTCCAAAAGGGAATCCCTGGCCCTTCTTGTTGAGATCGGAGTCTAAAAGGGAATCCCTGCCCCATCTTGTTGAGATTGGAGTCTAAAAGGGAATCCCTGCCCCTTCTTGTTGAGAGTGGAGACTAAAAGGGAATCCCTGCCCCTTCTTGTTGAGATTGGAGTCTAAAAGGGAATCCCTGCCCCTTCTTGTTCAGTTTGAAGTCTAAAAGGGAATCCCTGCCCTTTCTTGTTGAGATTGGAGTCTAAAAGGGAATCCCTGCCCCTTCTTGTTGAGATTGGAGTCTAAAAGGGAATCCCTGCCCCTTCTTGTTCAGATTGGTGTCCAAAAGGGAATCCCTGCGCCTACTTGTTGAGATTGGAGTCTAAAAGGGAATCCCTGCCCTTTCTTGTTGAGCTTGGAGTCTAAAAGGGAATCCCTGCCCCTTCTTGTTGAGCTCGGAGTCTAAAAGGGAATCCCTGCCCCTTCTTGTTGAGATTGGAGTCTGAAAGGGAATCCCTGCCCCTTCTTATTCAGATTGGAGTCTAAAAGGGAATCCCTGCCCCTTCCTGTTGAGATTGGAGTCTAAAAGAGAATCCCTGCCCCTTCTTGATGAGATTGGTCTCCAAAAGGGAATCCCTGCCCCTTCTTGTTGAGATCGGAGTTTAAAAGGGAATCCCTGCCCCATCTTGTTCAGATTGGAGTCTAAAAGAGAATCCCTGCCCCTTCTTGATGAGATTGGTGTCCAAAAGGGAATCCCTGCCCCTTCTTATTGAGATCGGAGTCTAAAAGGGAATCCCTGCCCCTTCTTGTTGAGATTGGAGACTAAAAGGGAATCCCTGACCCTTCTTGTTGAGATCGGAGTCTAAAAGGGAATCCCTGCCCCTTCTTGTTGAGATTGGAGACTAAAAGGGAATCCCTGCCCCCTCTTGTTCAGATTGGAGTCTAAAAGGGAATCCCTGCCCCTTCCTGTTGAGATTGGAGTCTAAAAGGGAATCCCTGCCCCTTCCTGTTCAGTTTGAAGTCTAAAAGGGAATCCCTGCCGCTTCTTGTTGAGATTGGAGTCTAAAAGGGAATCCCTGCCTCTTCTTGTTCAGATTGGAGTCTAAAACGGAATCCCTGCCCCTTCCTGTTCAGAATGGAGTCTAAAAGGGAATCCCTGCCCCTTCGTATTGAGATTGGTGTCTAAAAGGGAATCCCTGCCCCTTCTTGTTGAGATTGGAGTCTGAAAGGGAATCCCTGACCCTTCCTGTTCAGATTGGAGTCTAAAAGGGAATCCCTGCCCCTTCTTGGTCAGATTGCAGTCTAAAAGGGAATCCCTGCCCCTTCCTTTTCAGATTGGAGTCTAAAAGGGAATCCCTGCCCCTTCCTGTAGAGATTGGAGTCTAAAAGGGAATCCCTGCCCCTTCTTCTTGAGATTGGAGTCCAAACGGAAATCCCTGCCCCTTCTTGTTGAGCTTGGAGTCGAAAAGGGAATCCCTGCCCCTTCCTGTTGAGATTGGAGTCTAAAAGGGAATCCCTGCCCCTTCCTGTTCAGATTGTAGTCTAAAAGGGAATCACTGCCCCTTCTTGTTGAGATTGGAGTCTAAAAGGGAATCCCTGCCCCTTCTTGTTCAGATTGGACTCTAAAAGGGAATCGCTGCCCCTTCTTGTTGAGCTCGGAGTCTAAAAGGGAATCCCTGCCCCTTCTTGTTGAGATTGGAGTCTGAAAGGGAATCCCTGCCCCTTCTTATTCAGATTGGAGTCTAAAAGGGAATCCCTGCCCCTTCTTGTTCAGATTGGAGTCTAAAAGAGAATCCCTGCCCCTTCTTGATGAGATTGGTTTCCAAAAGGGAATCCCTGCCCCTTCTTGTTGAGATCGGAGTCTAAAAGGGAATCCCTGCCCCATCTTGTTGAGATTGGAGTCTGAAAGGGAATCCCTGACCCTTCCTGTTCAGATTGGAGTCTAAAAGGGAATCCCTGCCCCTTCTTGGTCAGATTGCAGTCTAAAAGGGAATCCCTGCCCCTTCCTTTTCAGATTGGAGTCTAAAAGGGAATCCCTGCCCCTTCTTGTTGAGCTCGGAGTCTAAAAGGGAATCCCTGCCCCTACTTCTTGAGATTGGAGTCCAAACGGGAATCCCTGCCCCTTCTTGTTGAGCTTGGAGTCTAAAAGGGAATCCCTGCCCCTTCTTGTTGAGATTGGAGTCTGAAAGGGAATCCCTGCCCCTTCTTATTCAGATTGGAGTCTAAAAGGGAATCCCTGCCCCTTCTTGTTCAGATTGGAGTCTAAAAGAGAATCCCTGCCCCTTCTTGATGAGATTGGTTTCCAAAAGGGAATCCCTGCCCCTTCTTGTTGAGATCGGAGTCTAAAAGGGAATCCCTGCCCCATCTTGTTGAGATTGGAGTCTAAAAGGGAATCCCTGCCCCTTCTTGTTGAGATTGGAGACTAAAAGGGAATCCCTGCCCCTTCTTGTTGAGATTGGAGTCTAAAAGGGAATCCCTGCCCCTTCTTGTTCAGTTTGAAGTCTAAAAGGGAATCGCTGCCGCTTCTTGTTGAGATTGGAGTCTAAAAGGGAATCCCTGCCTCTTCTTGTTCAGATTGGAGTCTAAAACGGAATCCCTGCCCCTTCCTGTTCAGAATGGAGTCTAAAAGGGAATCCCTGCCCCTTCGTATTGAGATTGGTGTCTAAAAGGGAATCCCTGCCCCTTCTTGTTGAGATTGGAGTCTGAAAGGGAATCCCTGACCCTTCCTGTTCAGATTGGAGTCTAAAAGGGAATCCCTGCCCCTTCTTGGTCAGATTGCAGTCTAAAAGGGAATCCCTGCCCCTTCCTTTTCAGATTGGAGTCTAAAAGGGAATCCCTGCCCCTTCTTGTAGAGATTGGAGTCTAAAAGGGAATCCCTGCCCCTTCTTCTTGAGATTGGAGTCCAAACGGAAATCCCTGCCCCTTCTTGTTGAGCTTGGAGTCGAAAAGGGAATCCCTGCCCCTTCCTGTTGAGATTGGAGTCTAAAAGGGAATCCCTGCCCCTTCCTGTACAGATTGGAGTTTAAAAGGGAATCTCTGCTCCTTCCTGTTGAGATTGGAGTCTGAAAGGGAATCCCTGCCCCTTCTTGTTCAGATTGGGGTCTGAAAGGGAATCCCTGCCCCTTCTTGTTGAGATTGGAGTCTAAAAGGGAATCCCTGCCCCTTCTTGACCAGATTGGAGTCTAAAAGGGAATCCCTGCCCCTTCTTGTTGAGATTGGAGTCTAAAAGGGAAACCCTGCCCTTCCTGTTCAGATTGGAGTCTAAAAGGGAATCACTGCCCCTTCGTATTGAGATTGGAGTCTAAAAGGGAATCCCTGCCCCTTCTTGTTCAGATTGGAGTCTGAAAGGGAATCCCTGCACCTTCTTGTTGAGATTGGAGTCTAAAAGGGAATCCCTGCCCCTTCTTGTTGAGATTAGAGTCTAAAAGGGAATCCCTGCACCTTCTTGTTGAGATTGGAGTCTAAAAGGGAATCCCTGCCCCTTCTTGTTGAGATTAGAGTCTAAAAGGGAATCCCTGCACCTTTTTGTTCAGATTGGAGTCTAAAAGGGAATCCCTGCGCCTTCATGTTGAGATTGGAGACTAAAAGGGAATCCCTGCCCCTTCCTGTTGAGATTGGAGTCTAAAAGAGAATCCCTGCCACTTCTTGTTGAGATTGGTGTCCAAAAGGGAATCCCTGGCCCTTCTTGTTGAGATCGGAGTCTAAAAGGGAATCCCTGCCCCATCTTGTTGAGATTGGAGTCTAAAAGGGAATCCCTGCCCCTTCCTGTTGAGATTGGAGTCTAAAAGGGAATCCCTGCCCCTTCCTGTTCAGTTTGAAGTCTAAAAGGGAATCCCTGCCGCTTCTTGTTGAGATTGGAGTCTAAAAGGGAATCCCTGCCTCTTCTTGTTCAGATTGGAGTCTAAAACGGAATCCCTGCCCCTTCCTGTTCAGAATGGAGTCTAAAAGGGAATCCCTGCCCCTTCGTATTGAGATTGGTGTCTAAAAGGGAATCCCTGCCCCTTCTTGTTGAGATTGGAGTCTGAAAGGGAATCCCTGACCCTTCCTGTTCAGATTGGAGTCTAAAAGGGAATCCCTGCCCCTTCTTGGTCAGATTGCAGTCTAAAAGGGAATCCCTGCCCCTTCCTTTTCAGATTGGAGTCTAAAAGGGAATCCCTGCCCCTTCCTGTAGAGATTGGAGTCTAAAAGGGAATCCCTGCCCCTTCTTCTTGAGATTGGAGTCCAAACGGAAATCCCTGCCCCTTCTTGTTGAGCTTGGAGTCGAAAAGGGAATCCCTGCCCCTTCCTGTTGAGATTGGAGTCTAAAAGGGAATCCCTGCCCCTTCCTGTTCAGATTGTAGTCTAAAAGGGAATCACTGCCCCTTCTTGTTGAGATTGGAGTCTAAAAGGGAATCCCTGCCCCTTCTTGTTCAGATTGGACTCTAAAAGGGAATCGCTGCCCCTTCTTGTTGAGCTCGGAGTCTAAAAGGGAATCCCTGCCCCTTCTTGTTGAGATTGGAGTCTGAAAGGGAATCCCTGCCCCTTCTTATTCAGATTGGAGTCTAAAAGGGAATCCCTGCCCCTTCTTGTTCAGATTGGAGTCTAAAAGAGAATCCCTGCCCCTTCTTGATGAGATTGGTTTCCAAAAGGGAATCCCTGCCCCTTCTTGTTGAGATCGGAGTCTAAAAGGGAATCCCTGCCCCATCTTGTTGAGATTGGAGTCTGAAAGGGAATCCCTGACCCTTCCTGTTCAGATTGGAGTCTAAAAGGGAATCCCTGCCCCTTCTTGGTCAGATTGCAGTCTAAAAGGGAATCCCTGCCCCTTCCTTTTCAGATTGGAGTCTAAAAGGGAATCCCTGCCCCTTCTTGTTGAGCTCGGAGTCTAAAAGGGAATCCCTGCCCCTACTTCTTGAGATTGGAGTCCAAACGGGAATCCCTGCCCCTTCTTGTTGAGCTTGGAGTCTAAAAGGGAATCCCTGCCCCTTCTTGTTGAGATTGGAGTCTGAAAGGGAATCCCTGCCCCTTCTTATTCAGATTGGAGTCTAAAAGGGAATCCCTGCCCCTTCTTGTTCAGATTGGAGTCTAAAAGAGAATCCCTGCCCCTTCTTGATGAGATTGGTTTCCAAAAGGGAATCCCTGCCCCTTCTTGTTGAGATCGGAGTCTAAAAGGGAATCCCTGCCCCATCTTGTTGAGATTGGAGTCTAAAAGGGAATCCCTGCCCCTTCTTGTTGAGATTGGAGACTAAAAGGGAATCCCTGCCCCTTCTTGTTGAGATTGGAGTCTAAAAGGGAATCCCTGCCCCTTCTTGTTCAGTTTGAAGTCTAAAAGGGAATCCCTGCCGCTTCTTGTTGAGATTGGAGTCTAAAAGGGAATCCCTGCCTCTTCTTGTTCAGATTGGAGTCTAAAACGGAATCCCTGCCCCTTCCTGTTCAGAATGGAGTCTAAAAGGGAATCCCTGCCCCTTCGTATTGAGATTGGTGTCTAAAAGGGAATCCCTGCCCCTTCTTGTTGAGATTGGAGTCTGAAAGGGAATCCCTGACCCTTCCTGTTCAGATTGGAGTCTAAAAGGGAATCCCTGCCCCTTCTTGGTCAGATTGCAGTCTAAAAGGGAATCCCTGCCCCTTCCTTTTCAGATTGGAGTCTAAAAGGGAATCCCTGCCCCTTCTTGTAGAGATTGGAGTCTAAAAGGGAATCCCTGCCCCTTCTTCTTGAGATTGGAGTCCAAACGGAAATCCCTGCCCCTTCTTGTTGAGCTTGGAGTCGAAAAGGGAATCCCTGCCCCTTCCTGTTGAGATTGGAGTCTAAAAGGGAATCCCTGCCCCTTCCTGTACAGATTGGAGTTTAAAAGGGAATCTCTGCTCCTTCCTGTTGAGATTGGAGTCTGAAAGGGAATCCCTGCCCCTTCTTGTTCAGATTGGGGTCTGAAAGGGAATCCCTGCCCCTTCTTGTTGAGATTGGAGTCTAAAAGGGAATCCCTGCCCCTTCTTGACCAGATTGGAGTCTAAAAGGGAATCCCTGCCCCTTCTTGTTGAGATTGGAGTCTAAAAGGGAAACCCTGCCCTTCCTGTTCAGATTGGAGTCTAAAAGGGAATCACTGCCCCTTCGTATTGAGATTGGAGTCTAAAAGGGAATCCCTGCCCCTTCTTGTTCAGATTGGAGTCTGAAAGGGAATCCCTGCACCTTCTTGTTGAGATTGGAGTCTAAAAGGGAATCCCTGCCCCTTCTTGTTGAGATTAGAGTCTAAAAGGGAATCCCTGCACCTTCTTGTTGAGATTGGAGTCTAAAAGGGAATCCCTGCCCCTTCTTGTTGAGATTAGAGTCTAAAAGGGAATCCCTGCACCTTTTTGTTCAGATTGGAGTCTAAAAGGGAATCCCTGCGCCTTCATGTTGAGATTGGAGACTAAAAGGGAATCCCTGCCCCTTCCTGTTGAGATTGGAGTCTAAAAGAGAATCCCTGCCACTTCTTGTTGAGATTGGTGTCCAAAAGGGAATCCCTGGCCCTTCTTGTTGAGATCGGAGTCTAAAAGGGAATCCCTGCCCCATCTTGTTGAGATTGGAGTCTAAAAGGGAATCCCTGCCCCTTCTTGTTGAGAGTGGAGACTAAAAGGGAATCCCTGCCCCTTCTTGTTGAGATTGGAGTCTAAAAGGGAATCCCTGCCCCTTCTTGTTCAGTTTGAAGTCTAAAAGGGAATCCCTGCCCTTTCTTGTTGAGATTGGAGTCTAAAAGGGAATCCCTGCCCCTTCTTGTTGAGATTGGAGTCTAAAAGGGAATCCCTGCCCCTTCTTGTTCAGATTGGTGTCCAAAAGGGAATCCCTGCGCCTACTTGTTGAGATTGGAGTCTAAAAGGGAATCCCTGCCCTTTCTTGTTGAGCTTGGAGTCTAAAAGGGAATCCCTGCCCCTTCTTGTTGAGCTCGGAGTCTAAAAGGGAATCCCTGCCCCTTCTTGTTGAGATTGGAGTCTGAAAGGGAATCCCTGCCCCTTCTTATTCAGATTGGAGTCTAAAAGGGAATCCCTGCCCCTTCCTGTTGAGATTGGAGTCTAAAAGAGAATCCCTGCCCCTTCTTGATGAGATTGGTCTCCAAAAGGGAATCCCTGCCCCTTCTTGTTGAGATCGGAGTTTAAAAGGGAATCCATGCCCCATCTTGTTCAGATTGGAGTCTAAAAGAGAATCCCTGCCCCTTCTTGATGAGATTGGTGTCCAAAAGGGAATCCCTGCCCCTTCTTATTGAGATCGGAGTCTAAAAGGGAATCCCTGCCCCTTCTTGTTGAGATTGTAGACTAAAAGGGAATCCCTGACCCTTCTTGTTGAGATCGGAGTCTAAAAGGGAATCCCTGCCCCTTCTTGTTGAGATTGGAGACTAAAAGGGAATCCCTGCCCCCTCTTGTTCAGATTGGAGTCTAAAAGGGAATCCCTGCCCCTTCCCGTTGAGATTGGAGTCTAAAAGGGAATCCCTGCCCCTTCCTGTTCAGTTTGAAGTCTAAAAGGGAATCCCTGCCGCTTCTTGTTGAGATTGGAGTCTAAAAGGGAATCCCTGCCTCTTCTTGTTCAGATTGGAGTCTAAAACGGAATCCCTGCCCCTTCCTGTTCAGAATGGAGTCTAAAAGGGAATCCCTGCCCCTTCGTATTGAGATTGGTGTCTAAAAGGGAATCCCTGCCCCTTCTTGTTGAGATTGGAGTCTGAAAGGGAATCCCTGACCCTTCCTGTTCAGATTGGAGTCTAAAAGGGAATCCCTGCCCCTTCTTGGTCAGATTGCAGTCTAAAAGGGAATCCCTGCCCCTTCCTTTTCAGATTGGAGTCTAAAAGGGAATCCCTGCCCCTTCCTGTAGAGATTGGAGTCTAAAAGGGAATCCCTGCCCCTTCTTCTTGAGATTGGAGTCCAAACGGAAATCCCTGCCCCTTCTTGTTGAGCTTGGAGTCGAAAAGGGAATCCCTGCCCCTTCCTGTTGAGATTGGAGTCTAAAAGGGAATCCCTGCCCCTTCCTGTTCAGATTGTAGTCTAAAAGGGAATCACTGCCCCTTCTTGTTGAGATTGGAGTCTAAAAGGGAATCCCTGCCCCTTCTTGTTCAGATTGGACTCTAAAAGGGAATCGCTGCCCCTTCTTGTTGAGATTGGAGTCTAAAAGGGAATCCCTGCCCCTTCCTGTTCAGATTGGAGTCTAAAAGGGAATCACTGCCCCTTCGTATTGCGATTGGAGTCTAAAAGGGAATCCCTGCCCCTTCTTGTTCAGATTGGAGTCTGAAAGGGAATCCCTGCCCCTTCTTGTTGAGATTGGAGACTAAAAGGGAATCCCTGCCCCTTCTTGTTGAGATTAGAGTCTAAAAGGGAATCCCTGCACCTTCTTGTTGAGATTGGAGTCTAAAAGGGAATCCCTGCCCCTTCTTGTTGAGATTAGAGTCTAAAAGGGAATCCCTGCACCTTTTTGTTCAGATTGGAGTCTAAAAGGGAATCCCTGCGCCTTCATGTTGAGATTGGAGACTAAAAGGGAATCCCTGCCCCTTCCTGTTGAGATTGGAGTCTAAAAGAGAATCCCTGCCACTTCTTGTTGAGATTGGTGTCCAAAAGGGAATCCCTGGCCCTTCTTGTTGAGATCGGAGTCTAAAAGGGAATCCCTGCCCCATCTTGTTGAGATTGGAGTCTAAAAGGGAATCCCTGCCCCTTCTTGTTGAGAGTGGAGACTAAAAGGGAATCCCTGCCCCTTCTTGTTGAGATTGGAGTCTAAAAGGGAATCCCTGCCCCTTCTTGTTCAGTTTGAAGTCTAAAAGGGAATCCCTGCCCTTTCTTGTTGAGATTGGAGTCTAAAAGGGAATCCCTGCCCCTTCTTGTTGAGATTGGAGTCTAAAAGGGAATCCCTGCCCCTTCTTGTTCAGATTGGTGTCCAAAAGGGAATCCCTGCGCCTACTTGTTGAGATTGGAGTCTAAAAGGGAATCCCTGCCCTTTCTTGTTGAGCTTGGAGTCTAAAAGGGAATCCCTGCCCCTTCTTGTTGAGCTCGGAGTCTAAAAGGGAATCCCTGCCCCTTCTTGTTGAGATTGGAGTCTGAAAGGGAATCCCTGCCCCTTCTTATTCAGATTGGAGTCTAAAAGGGAATCCCTGCCCCTTCCTGTTGAGATTGGAGTCTAAAAGAGAATCCCTGCCCCTTCTTGATGAGATTGGTCTCCAAAAGGGAATCCCTGCCCCTTCTTGTTGAGATCGGAGTTTAAAAGGGAATCCATGCCCCATCTTGTTCAGATTGGAGTCTAAAAGAGAATCCCTGCCCCTTCTTGATGAGATTGGTGTCCAAAAGGGAATCCCTGCCCCTTCTTATTGAGATCGGAGTCTAAAAGGGAATCCCTGCCCCTTCTTGTTGAGATTGTAGACTAAAAGGGAATCCCTGACCCTTCTTGTTGAGATCGGAGTCTAAAAGGGAATCCCTGCCCCTTCTTGTTGAGATTGGAGACTAAAAGGGAATCCCTGCCCCCTCTTGTTCAGATTGGAGTCTAAAAGGGAATCCCTGCCCCTTCCCGTTGAGATTGGAGTCTAAAAGGGAATCCCTGCCCCTTCCTGTTCAGTTTGAAGTCTAAAAGGGAATCCCTGCCGCTTCTTGTTGAGATTGGAGTCTAAAAGGGAATCCCTGCCTCTTCTTGTTCAGATTGGAGTCTAAAACGGAATCCCTGCCCCTTCCTGTTCAGAATGGAGTCTAAAAGGGAATCCCTGCCCCTTCGTATTGAGATTGGTGTCTAAAAGGGAATCCCTGCCCCTTCTTGTTGAGATTGGAGTCTGAAAGGGAATCCCTGACCCTTCCTGTTCAGATTGGAGTCTAAAAGGGAATCCCTGCCCCTTCTTGGTCAGATTGCAGTCTAAAAGGGAATCCCTGCCCCTTCCTTTTCAGATTGGAGTCTAAAAGGGAATCCCTGCCCCTTCCTGTAGAGATTGGAGTCTAAAAGGGAATCCCTGCCCCTTCTTCTTGAGATTGGAGTCCAAACGGAAATCCCTGCCCCTTCTTGTTGAGCTTGGAGTCGAAAAGGGAATCCCTGCCCCTTCCTGTTGAGATTGGAGTCTAAAAGGGAATCCCTGCCCCTTCCTGTTCAGATTGTAGTCTAAAAGGGAATCACTGCCCCTTCTTGTTGAGATTGGAGTCTAAAAGGGAATCCCTGCCCCTTCTTGTTCAGATTGGACTCTAAAAGGGAATCGCTGCCCCTTCTTGTTGAGATTGGAGTCTAAAAGGGAATCCCTGCCCCTTCCTGTTCAGATTGGAGTCTAAAAGGGAATCACTGCCCCTTCGTATTGCGATTGGAGTCTAAAAGGGAATCCCTGCCCCTTCTTGTTCAGATTGGAGTCTGAAAGGGAATCCCTGCCCCTTCTTGTTGAGATTGGAGACTAAAAGGGAATCCCTGCCCCTTCTTGTTGAGATTGGAGTCTAAAAGGGAATCCCTGCCCCTTCTTGTTGAGATTGGAGTCTAAAAGGGAATCCCTGCCCCTTCTTGTTGAGATTAGAGTCTAAAAGGGAATCCCTGCACCTTCTTGTTCTGATTGTAGTCTAAAAGGGAATCCCTGCGCCTTCTTGTTGTGTTTGGAGACTAAAAGGGAATCCCTGCCCCTTCTTGTTGAGATTGGAGTCTAAAAGAGAATCCCTGCCCCTTCTTGTTGAGATTGGTGTCCAAAAGGGAATCCCTGCCCCTTCTTGTTGAGATCGGAGTCTAAAAGGGAATCCCTGCCCCATCTTGTTGAGATTGGTGTCTAAAAGGGAATCCCTGCCCCTACTTCTTGAGATTGGAGTCCAAACGGGAATCCCTGCCCCTTCTTGTTGAGCTTGGAGTCTAAAAGGGAATCCCTGCCCCTTCCTGTTGAGATTGGAGTCTAAAAGGGAATCCCTGCCCCTTCCTGTTCAGATTGGAGTTTAAAAGGGAAACCCTGCCCCTTCTTGTTCAGATGGGAGTCTAAAAGGGAATCCCTGCCCCTTCCTGTTCAGATTGGAGTCTAAAAGGGAATCCCTTCTCCTTCCTGTTGAGATTGGAGTCTGAAAGGGAATCCTTGCATTTCTTGTTGAGATTGGAGTCTAAAAGGGAATCCCTGACCCTTCTTGTCCAGATTGGAGTCTAAAAGGGAATCCCTGCCCCTTCTTGTTGAGATTGGAGTCTAAAAGGGAAACCCTGCCCCTTCCTGTTCAGATTGGAGTCTAAAAGGGAATCACTGCCCCTTCGTATTGAGATTGGAGACTAAAAGGGAATCCCTGCCCCTTCTTGTTGAGATTGGATTCTAAAAGGGAATCCCTGCCCCTTCTTGTTGAGATTGGAGTCTAAAAGGGAATCCCTGCCCCTTCCTGTTGAGATTAGAGTCTAAAAGGGAATCCCTGCACCTTCTTGTTCAGATTGGAGCCTAAAGGGAATCCCTGCGCCTTCATGTTGAGATTGGAGACTAAAAGGGAATCCCTGCCCCTTCTTGTTGAGATTGGAGTCTAAAAGAGAATCCCTGCCCCTTCTTGTTGAGATTGGTGTCCAAAAGGGAATCACTGCCCCTTCTTGTTGAGATCGGAGTCTAAAAGGGAATCCCTGCCCCATCTTGTTGAGATTGGAGTCTAAAAGGGAATCCCTGCCCCTTCCTGTTGAGATTGGAGACTAAAAGGGAATCCCTGCCCCTTCGTGTTGAGATTGGAGTCTAAAAGGGAATCCCTGCCCCTTCTTGTTCAGTTTGAAGTCTAAAAGGGAATCCCTGCCCTTTCTTATTGAGATTGGAGTCTAAAAGGGAATCCCTGCCCCTTCTTGTTGAGATTGGAGTCTAAAAGGGAATCCCTGCCCCTTCTTGTTCAGATTGGTGTCCAAAAGGGAATCACTGCGCCTTCTTGTTGAGATTGGAGTCTAAAAGGGAATCCCTGCCCTTTCTTGTTGAGCTTGGAGTCTAAAAGGGAATCCCTGCCCCTTCTTGTTGAGCTCGGAGTCTAAAAGGGAATCCCTGCCCCTTCTTGTTGAGATTGGAGTCTGAAAGGGAATCCCTGCCCCTTCTTATTCAGATTGGAGTCTAAAAGGGAATCCCTGCCCCTTCTTGTTCAGATTGGAGTCTAAAAGAGAATCCCTGCCCCGTCTTGATGAGATTGGTGTCCAAAAGGGAATCCCTGCCCCTTCTTGTTGAGATCGGAGTCTAAAAGGGAATCCCTGCCCCATCTTGTTGAGATTGGAGTCTAAAAGGGAACCCCTGCCCCTTCTTGTTGAGATTGGAGACTAAAAGGGAATCCCTGCCCCTTCTTGTTCAGATTGGAGTCTAAAAGGGAATCCCTGCCCCTTCTTGTAGAGATTGGAGTGTAAAAGGGAATCCCTGCCCCTTCTTCTTGAGATTGGAGTCCAAACGGAAATCCCTGCCCCTTCTTGTTGAGCTTGGAGTCGAAAAGGGAATCCCTGCCCCTTCCTGTTGAGATTGGAGTCTAAAAGGGAATCCCTGCCCCTTCCTGTACAGATTGGAGTTTAAAAGGGAATCTCTGCTCCTTCCTGTTGAGATTGGAGTCTGAAAGGGAATCCCTGCCTTTCTTGTTGAGATTGGAGACTAAAAGGGAATCCCTGCCCCTTCTTGTTGAGATCGGAGTCTAAAAGGGAATCCCTGCCCCATCTTGTTGAGATTGGAGTCTAAAAGGGAATCCCTGCCCCTTCCTGTTGAGATTGGAGACTAAAAGGGAATCCCTGCCCCTTCTTGTTGAGATTGGAGTCTAAAAGGGAATCCCTGCCCCTTCTTGTTGAGATTGGAGTCTAAAAGGGAATCCCTGCCCCTTCTTGTTCAGATTGGTGTCCAAAAGGGAATCCCTGCGCCTTCTTGTTGAGATTGGAGTCTAAAAGGGAATCCCTGCCCTTTCTTGTTGAGCTTGGAGTCTAAAAGGCAATCCCTGCCCCTTCTTGTTGAGCTCGGAGTCTAAAAGGGAATCCCTGCCCCTTCTTGTTGAGATTGGAGTCTGAAAGGGAATCCCTGCCCCTTCTTATTCAGATTGGAGTCTAAAAGGGAATCCCTGCCCCTTCTTGTTCAGATTGGAGTCTAAAAGAGAATCCCTGCCCCGTCTTGATGAGATTGGTGTCCAAAAGGGAATCCCTGCCCCTTCTTGTTGAGATCGGAGTCTAAAAGGGAATCCCTGCCCCATCTTGTTGAGATTGGAGTCTAAAAGGGAACCCCTGCCCCTTCTTGTTGAGATTGGAGACTAAAAGGGAATCCCTGCCCCTTCTTGTTCAGATTGGAGTCTAAAAGGGAATCCCTGCCCCTTCTTGTTCAGTTTGAAGTCTAAAAGGGAATCCCTGCCGCTTCCTGTTCAGATTGGAGTCTAAAAGGGAATCCCTGCCTCTTCTTGTTCAGATTGGAGTCTAAAACGGAATCCCTGCCCCTTCCTGTTCAGAATGGAGTCTAAAAGGGAATCCCTGCCCCTTCGTATTGAGATTGGTGTCTAAAAGGGAATCCCTGCCCCTTCTTGTTGAGATTGGAGTCTGAAAGGGAATCCCTGACCCTTCCTGTTCAGATTGGAGTCTAAAAGGGAATCCCTGCCCCTTCTTGGTCAGATTGCAGTCTAAAAGGGAATCCCTGCCCCTTCCTTTTCAGATTGGAGTCTAAAAGGGAATCCCTGCCCCTTCTTGTAGAGATTGGAGTCTAAAAGGGAATCCCTGCCCCTTCTTCTTGAGATTGGAGTCCAAACGGAAATCCCTGCCCCTTCTTGTTGAGCTTGGAGTCGAAAAGGGAATCCCTGCCCCTTCCTGTTGAGATTGGAGTCTAAAAGGGAATCCCTGCCCCTTCCTGTACAGATTGGAGTTTAAAAGGGAATCTCTGCTCCTTCCTGTTGAGATTGGAGTCTGAAAGGGAATCCCTGCCTTTCTTGTTGAGATTGGGGTCTGAAAGGGAATCCCTGCCCCTTCTTGTTAAGATTGGAGTCTAAAAGGGAATCCCTGCCCCTTCTTGTCCAGATTGGAGTCTAAAAGGGAATCCCTGCCCCTTCTTGTTGAGATTGGAGTCTAAAAGGGAAACCCTGCCCCTTCCTGTTCAGATTGGAGTCTAAAAGGGAATCACTGCCCCTTCGTATTGAGATTGGAGTCTAAAAGGGAATCCCTGCCCCTTCTTGTTGAGATTGGAGTCTAAAAGGGAATCCCTGCCCCTTCTTGTTGAGATTAGAGTCTAAAAGGGAATCCCTGCACCTTCTTGTTCAGATTGGAGTCTAAAAGGGAATCCCTGCGCCTTCATGTTGAGATTGGAGACTAAAAGGGAATCCCTGCCCCTTCCTGTTGAGAGTGGAGTCTAAAAGAGAATCCCTGCCCCTTCTTGTTGAGATTAGAGTCTAAAAGGGAATCCCTGCACCTTCTTGTTCAGATTGGAGTCTAAAAGGGAATCCCTGCGCCTTCATGTTGAGATTGGAGACTAAAAGGGAATCCCTGCCCCTTCCTGTTGAGATTGGAGTCTAAAAGAGAATCCCTGCCCCTTCTTGTTGAGATTGGTGTCCAAAAGGGAATCCCTGCACCTTCTTGTTGAGATCGGAGTCTAAAAGGGAATCCCTGCCCCTTCTTGTTGAGATTGGAGTCTAAAAGGGAATCCCTGCCCCTTCTTGTTCAGTTTGAAGTCTAAAAGGGAATCCCTGCCCTTTCCTGTTGAGATTGGAGTCTAAAAGGGAATCCCTGCCCCTTCTTGTTGAGATTGGAGTCTAAAAGGGAATCCCTGCCCCTTCTTGTTCAGATTGGTGTCCAAAAGGGAATCCCTGCCCCTTCTTGTTGAGCTCGCAGTCTAAAAGGGAATCCCTGCCCCTTCATGTTGAGATTGGAGTCTGAAAGGGAATCCCTGCCCCTTCCTATTCAGATTGGAGTCTAAAAGGGAATCCCTGCCCCTTCTTGTTCAGATTGGAGTCTAAAAGAGAATCCCTGCCCCTTCTTGATGAGATTGGTGTCCAAAAGGGAATCCCTGCCCCTTCTTGTTGAGATCGGAGTCTAAAAGGGAATCCCTGCCCCATCTTGTTGAGATTGGAGTCTAAAAGGGAATCCCTGCCCCTTCTTGTTGAGATTGGAGACTAAAAGGGAATCCCTGCCCCTTCCTGTTGAGATTGGAGTCTAAAAGGGAATCCCTGGCTCTTCTTGTTCAGATTGGAGTCTAAAACGGAATCCCTGCCCCTTCCTGTTCAGAATGGAGTCTAAAAGGGAATCCCTGCCCCTTCGTATTGAGATTGGTGTCTAAAAGGGAATCCCTGCCCCTTCTTGTTGAGATTGGAGTCTGAAAGGGTATCCCTGACCCTTCCTGTTCAGATTGGAGTCTAAAAGGGAATCCCTGCCCCTTCTTGGTCAGATTGCAGTCTAAAAGGGAATCCCTGCCACTTCCTTTTCAGATTGGAGTCTAAAAGGGAATCCCTGCCCCTTCTTGTAGAGATTGGAGTCTAAAAGGGAATCCCCGCCCCTTCTTCTTGAGATTGGAGTCCAAACGGAAATCCCTGCCCCTTCTTGTTGAGCTTGGAGTCGAAAAGGGAATCCCTGCCCCTTCCTGTTGAGATTGGAGTCTAAAAGGGAATCCCTGCCCCTTCCTGTACAGATTGGAGTTTAAAAGGGAATCTCTGCTCCTTCCTGTTGAGATTGGAGTCTGAAAGGGAATCCCTGCCTTTCTTGTTGAGATTGGGGTCTGAAAGTGAATCCCTGCCCCTTCCTGTTGAGCTTAGAGTCTAGAAGGGAATCCCTGCCCCTTCTTGTTGAGATTGGAGTCTAAAAGGGAATCCCTGCCCCTTCTTGTTCAGATTGGAGTCTAAAAGGGAATCCCTGCGCCTTCTTTTTGAGATTGGAGACTAAAAGGGAATCCCTGCCCCTTCTTGTTGAGAGTGGAGTCTAAAAGGGAATTCCTGCCCCTTCTTGTTGAGATTGGAGTCTAAAAGGGAATCCCTGCCCCTTCATGTTGAGATTGGTGTCTAAAAGTGAATCCCTGCCCCTTCTTGTTGAGATTGGAGTCTAAAAGGGAATCCCTGCCCCTTCTTGTTGAGATTGGAGTCTAAAAGCGAATCCCTGCCCCTTCTTGTTCAGATTGGAGTCTAAAAGGGAATCCCTGCGCCTTCTTGTTGAGCTCGGAGTCTAAAAGGGAATCCCTGCCCCTTCTTGTTGAGATTGGAGTCTGAAAGGGAATCCCTGCCCCTTCTTGTTGAGATTGGAGTCTAAAAGGGAATCCCTGCCCCTTCGTATTGAGATTGGTGTCTAAAAGGGAATCCCTGCCCCTTCTTGTTGAGATTGGAGTCTGAAAGGGTATCCCTGACCCTTCCTGTTCAGATTGGAGTCTAAAAGGGAATCCCTGCCCCTTCTTGGTCAGATTGCAGTCTAAAAGGGAATCCCTGCCCCTTCCTTTTCAGATTGGAGTCTAAAAGGGAATCCCTGCCCCTTCTTGTAGAGATTGGAGTCTAAAAGGGAATCCCCGCCCCTTCTTCTTGAGATTGGAGTCCAAACGGAAATCACTGCCCCTTCTTGTTGAGCTTGGAGTCGAAAAGGGAATCCCTGCCCCTTCCTGTTGAGATTGGAGTCTAAAAGGGAATCCCTGCCCCTTCCTGTACAGATTGGAGTTTAAAAGGGAATCTCTGCTCCTTCCTGTTGAGAGTGGAGTCTGAAAGGGAATCCCTGCCTTTCTTGTTGAGATTGGGGTCTGAAAGTGAATCCCTGCCCCTTCCTGTTGAGCTTAGAGTCTAGAAGGGAATCCCTGCCCCTTCTTGTTGAGATTGGAGTCTAAAAGGGAATCCCTGCCCCTTCTTGTTCAGATTGGAGTCTAAAAGGGAATCCCTGCGCCTTCTTTTTGAGATTGGAGACTAAAAGGGAATCCCTGCCCCTTCTTGTTGAGATTGGAGTCTAAAAGGGAATCCCTGCCCCTTCTTGTTGAGATTGGAGTCTAAAAGCGAATCCCTGCCCCTTCTTGTTCAGATTGGAGTCTAAAAGGGAATCCCTGCGCCTTCTTGTTGAGCTCGGAGTCTAAAAGGGAATCCCTGCCCCTTCTTGTTGAGATTGGAGTCTGAAAGGGAATCCCTGCCCCTTCTTGTTGAGATTGGAGTCTAAAAGGGAATCCCTGCCAATTCTTGTTGAGATTGGAGTCTAAAAGGGAATCCCTGCCAATTCTTGTTGAGATTGGAGTCTAAAAGGGAATCCCTGCCCCTTCTTGTTCAGATTGGAGTCTAAAAGGGAATCCCTGCCCCTTCCTGTACAGATTGGAGTTTAAAAGGGAATCTCTGCTCCTTCCTGTTGAGATTGGAGTCTGAAAGGGAATCCCTGCCTTTCTTGTTGAGATTGGGGTCTGAAAGTGAATCCCTGCCCCTTCCTGTTGAGCTTAGAGTCTAGAAGGGAATCCCTGCCCCTTCTTGTTGAGATTGGAGTCTAAAAGGGAATCCCTGCCCCTTCTTGTTCAGATTGGAGTCTAAAAGGGAATCCCTGCGCCTTCTTTTTGAGATTGGAGACTAAAAGGGAATCCCTGCCCCTTCTTGTTGAGATTGGAGTCTAAAAGGGAATCCCTGCCCCTTCTTGTTGAGATTGGAGTCTAAAAGCGAATCCCTGCCCCTTCTTGTTCAGATTGGAGTCTAAAAGGGAATCCCTGCGCCTTCTTGTTGAGCTCGGAGTCTAAAAGGGAATCCCTGCCCCTTCTTGTTGAGATTGGAGTCTGAAAGGGAATCCCTGCCCCTTCTTGTTGAGATTGGAGTCTAAAAGGGAATCCCTGCCAATTCTTGTTGAGATTGGAGTCTAAAAGGGAATCCCTGCCAATTCTTGTTGAGATTGGAGTCTAAAAGGGAATCCCTGCCCCTTCTTGTTCAGATTGGAGTCTAAAAGGGAATCCCTGCCCCTTCTTGCGGATACAGGGACAGTTATCACCCCTCAAACATAAGGAAGGAGGTACAGGAGCCTCTGGAGCCGCACTACCAGGATCAGTGACAGTTATCACCCCTCAACCATCAGGAAGGAGGTACAGGAGCCTCTGGAGCCGCACTACCAGGTTCAGGGACAGTTATCACCCCTCAACCATCAGGAAGGAGGTACTGGAGCCTCAAGACCCACACCACCAGGTTCAGAGACAGTTACCACCCCTCAACCATCAGGAAGGAGGTACAGGAGCCCCAGGACCCACAGTACCAGCTTCAGGGTCAGATATCACTGCTCAACCATCAGGAAGGAGGTACAGGAGCCTCAGGACCAACACCACCAGGTTCAGGGACAGTTATCACCCTTAACCATCAGGAAGGGCCTACCGGACCCTCAGGACACACACCACCAGATTGTGGGACAGTTAACACCTCTCAACCATTTGGAAGGAGGTACAATTGCCTCAGGACTCACACCACAAGGTTCAGGGACAGTTAGCACCCCTTCAGCCATCCGGAATGAGGTACAGGAGCCTCAGACCCCACCCCACCAGGTTCAGGGACAGTTATCACCCCTCAACCATCAGGAAGGAGGTACAGGAGCCTCGGGACCCACATCACCAGATTCAGGGACATTTATCACCCCTCAAACATCAGGAAGTGGGTACCGGTCCCACAGGACACACACCACCAGATTCAGGGACAGTTATCACCCCTCAACTAATAGGAAGGAGGTACAGGAGCCTGAGGACCCACACCACCAGGTTCAGGGACAGTTATCACCCATCAACAATCAGGAAGGAGGTACAGGAGCCTCAGGACCCACACGACCAGTTTAAGGGAGGGTTATCACCTCTCAGCCATCAGGAAGGAGGTACGGGAGCCTCAGCACCCATACCACCAGGTTCAGGGACAGTTATCACCACTCAACCATCAGGAAGAAGGTACAGGAGATTCAGGACCCACACCACAAGGTTCAGGGACAGTTATCAACCCCTCAACCATCTGCAATGGGGTACAGGACCAACAGGACACACACCAGCAGATTAAGGGTCAGTTATCACCTCTCAACCATTAGAAAGGATGTACAAGGGCCTCATTACTCACACTAACATGTTCAAGAACAGTTATGACCCCCTCAACCATCGGGAAGGACGAACAAGTGCCTCAGGACCCACAGCACAACGTTCAGGGACAGTTATCACCCCTCAACCATCAGGAAGGAGGTACAATGGCCTCGGGACTCACACTACCAGGTTCAGGAACAGTAATCACTCCATCAGCCAATGGGAAGGATGTACAGGCGCCTCAGGGCCGACACCACCAGGTTCAGGGACAGTTATCACCCCTCAACCATCAGGAAGGATGTACAGGAGCCTCAGGACCCACACCACCAGGTTCAGGGACAGTAATCACCCTTCAACCATCAGGAAGGAGGTACAGGAGCCTCAGGACCCACATCACCAGATTCAGGGACATTTATCACCCCTCAAACATCAGGAAGTGGGTACCGGTCCCACAGGACACACACCACCAGATTCAGGGACAGTTATCACCCCTCAACTAATAGGAAGGAGGTACAGGAGCCTGAGGACCCACACCACCAGGTTCAGGGACAGTTATCACCCATCAACAATCAGGAAGGAGGTACAGGAGCCTCAGGACCCACACGACCAGTTTAAGGGAGGGTTATCACCTCTCAGCCATCAGGAAGGAGGTACGGGAGCCTCAGCACCCATACCACCAGGTTCAGGGACAGTTATCACCACTCAACCATCAGGAAGAAGGTACAGGAGATTCAGGACCCACACCACAAGGTTCAGGGACAGTTATCAACCCCTCAACCATCTGCAATGGGGTACAGGACCAACAGGACACACACCAGCAGATTAAGGGTCAGTTATCACCTCTCAACCATTAGAAAGGATGTACAAGGGCCTCATTACTCACACTAACATGTTCAAGAACAGTTATGACCCCCTCAACCATCGGGAAGGACGAACAAGTGCCTCAGGACCCACAGCACAACGTTCAGGGACAGTTATCACCCCTCAACCATCAGGAAGGAGGTACAATGGCCTCGGGACTCACACTACCAGGTTCAGGAACAGTAATCACTCCATCAGCCAATGGGAAGGATGTACAGGCGCCTCAGGGCCGACACCACCAGGTTCAGGGACAGTTATCACCCCTCAACCATCAGGAAGGATGTACAGGAGCCTCAGGACCCACACCACCAGGTTCAGGGACAGTAATCACCCTTCAACCATCAGGAAGGAGGTACAGGAGCCTCAGGACCCACACCACCAGGTTCAGGGAGAGTCATCACCCCTCAACCATTAGGAAGGAGGTACAGGAGCCTGAGGACCCACACCACCAGGTTCAGGGACAGTTATCACCCCTCAGCTAACATGAAGGAGGTACAGGAGACTCAGGACCAAGCCCTCCACGTTAACGGACAGTTATCTCCCCTCAACCAACATGAAGGAGGTACAGGAGCCTCAGGACCCAACCCACCAGGTTCAGGGACAGTTATCACCCCTCAACCATCAGGAAGGAGTTTCAGGAGCCTGAGGACCCACACGACCAGTTTAAGGGACGGTTAGCACCCCCTCAACCATCAGGAAGGATGTACAGGAGCCTCTGGACACACACCACCAGGTTCAGTGACAGTTATTATCCCGCAACCATCAGGAAGGAGGTACAGTAGCCTCAGGACCCACACCACCAGGTTCAGGTACAGTTATTATCCCGCAACCATCAGGAAGGAGGTACAGTAGCCTCAGGACCCACACCACCAGGTTCGGGGACAGTTATGACCCCCTCAACCATCAGGAAGGATGTACAGGAGCCTCTGGACACACACCAGCAGATTAAGGGTCAGTTATCACCTCTCAACCATTAGAATGGATGTACAAGAGCCTCATTACTCACACTAACATGTTCAAGAACAGTTATGACCCCCTCAACCATCGGGAAGGACGAACAGGAGCCTCAGGACCCACAGCACAACGTTCAGGGACAGTGATCACCCCTCAACCATCAGGAAGGAGGTACGGGAGCCACAGGACCCACATCACCATGTTCAGGGAAATTAGCACCCCTCAACCATCAGGAAGTGGGTACCGGACCCTCAGGACACACACCACCAGATTCAGGGACAATTATCAACCCTCAGCCGTCGGGAAGGAGGTACAGTAGCCTCAGGACCCACCCCAACAGTTTCAGTGACAGTTATTATCCTGCAACCATCAGGAAGGAGGTACAGGAGCCTCAGGACCCACCCCACCAAGTTCAGGGAGAGTCATCACCCCTCAACCATTAGGAAGGAGGTACAGGAGCCTAAGGACCCACACCACCAGGTTCAGGGACAGTTTTCACCCCTCAACCATCAGGAAGGAGGTACAGGAGCCTCAGGACCCACACGACCAGTTTCAGGGACAGTTAGCACCCCCTGAGCCATCAGGAAGGAGGTACGGGAGCCTCAGGACCCACATCACCAGGTTCAGGGGCGGTTATCACCCCCTCAGCCGTTAGGAAGGAGGTACAGGAGCCTCGGGACTCACACCACCAGGTTCAGGGTCAGTTATGACCCCTCAACCATCAGGAAGGAGGTACAGGAGCCTGAGGACCCACACGACCAGTTTAAGGGACGGTTAGCACCCCCTCAGCCATCAGGAATGAGGTACGGGAGCCACAGGACCCACATCACCATGTTCAGGGAAATTAGCACCCCTCAACCATCAGGAAGTGGGTACCGGACCCTCAGGACACACACCACCAGTTTCAGGGACAGTAATCACCCTTCAACCATCAGGAAGGAGGTACAGGAGCCTCAGGACCGACACCACCAGGTTCAGGGAGAGTTATCAACCCTCAACCATTAGGAAGGAGGTACAGGAGCCTGAGGACCCACACCACCAGGTTCAGGGACAGTTATGACCCCCTCAACCATCAGGAAGGATGTACAGGAGCCTCTGGACACACACCAGCAGATTAAGGGTCAGTTATCACCTCTCAACCATTAGAAAGGATGTACAAGAGCCTCATTACTCACACTAACATGTTCAAGAACAGTTATGACCCCCTCAACCTTCGGGAAGGACGAACAGGAGCCTCTGGACCCACAGCACAACGTTCAGGGACAGTGATCACCCCACAACCATCAGGAAGGAGGTACAATGGCCTCGGGACTCACACTACCAGGTTCAGGAACAGTTATCACTCCATCAGCCAATGGGAAGGATGTACAGGCGCCTCAGGGCCGACACCAACAGGTTCAGGGACAGTTATCACCGCTCAACCATCAGGAAGGAGGTACAGGAGCCTCAGGACCCACACCACCAGGTTCAGGGACAGTAATCACCCTTCAACCATCAGGAAGGAGGTACAGGAGCCTCAGGACCCACACCACCAGGTTCAGGGACAGGTATGACCCCTCAACAATCAGGAAGGAGGTACAGGAGCCTCAGGACCCACACCACCAGGTTCAGGGACAGTAATCACCCATCAACCATCAGGAAGGAGGTACAGGAGCCTCAGGACCCACACCACCAGGTTCAGGGAGAGTTATCAACCCTCAACCAACATGAAGGAGGTACAGGAGCCTCAGGACCAACCCCTCCACGTTAACGGACAGATATCTCCCCTCAACCAACATGAAGGAGGTACAGGAGCCTCAGGACCCAACCCACCAGGTTCAGGGACTTATCACCCCTCAACCATCAGGAAGGAGGTACAGTAGCCTCAGGACCCACACCACCAGTTTCAGTGACAGTTATTACCCTTCAACCATCAGGAAGGAGGTACAGGAGCCTCAGGACCCACCTCACCAAGTTCAGGGAGAGACATCACCCCTCAACCATTAGGAAGGAGGTACAGGAGCCTGAGGACCCACACCACCAGGTTCAGGGACAGTTTTCACCCCTCAACCATCAGGAAGGAGGTACAGGAGCCTCAGGACCCACACTACCAGTTTCAGGGACAGTTAGCGCCCCCTGAGCCATCAGGAAGGAGGTACGGGAGCCTCAGGACCCACATCACCAGGTTCAGGGGCAGTTATCACCCCCTCAGACGTTAGGAAGGAGGTACAGGAGCCTCGGGACTCACACCGCCAGTTTCAGGGACAGTTATCACCAATCAACCATCTGGAAGGGGGTACAGGAGCCTCAGGACCCACACCAGCAGATTAAGGGTCAGTTATCACCTCTCAACCATCAGGAAGGAGGTACAGGAGCCTCAGGACGCACACCACCAGGTTCAGGGACAGTTATCAACCCCTCAATCATCTGGAAGGGGGTAGAGGAGCCTCAGGACCCACACCACCAGGTTCTGGGACAGTTATCACCCCTCAACCATTAGGAAGGAGGTACAGGAGCCACAGGACACACACCACCAGATTCAGGGAAAGTTATGACCTCTCACCTATTAGGAAGGAGGTACAGGAGCCTGAGTACCCATACCACCAGGTTCCGGGACTGTTATCACCCATCAACAATCAGGAAGGAGGTACAGTAGCCTCAGGACCCACACCACCAGGTTCAGTGACAGTTATCACCCCTCAACCAACATGAAGGAGGTACAGGAGCCTCAGGAGCCACACCACCAGGTACAGGGACAGTTATCACACATCAACCATCAGGAAGGAGGTACAGGAGCCTCAGGACCCACACGACCGGTTTAAGGGACGGTTAGCACCCCCTCAGCCATCAGGAAGGAGGTACGGGAGCCTCAGCACCCACATCACCAGGTTCAGGGACAGTTAGCACCCCTCAACCATCAGGAAATTGGTACCGGACCCTCAGGACACACACCACCAGGTTCAGGGACAGTTATCAACACTCAGCAGTCAGGAAGGTGGTACAGGAGCCTCAGGAACCACAGGACCAGTTTCAGGGACAGTTATCACCCCTCAACCAACATGAAGGAGGTACAGGAGCCTCAGGACCCACACCACCAGGTTCAGGGACAGTTATCACCCCTCAACCAACATGAAGGAGGTACAGGAGTCTCAGGACCAACACCTCCACGTTAACGGACAGATATCTCCCCTCAACCAACATGAAGGAGGTACAGGAGCCTCAGGACCCAACCCACCAGGTTCAGGGACAGTTATCACCCCTCAACCATCAGGAAGGAGGTACAGGAGCCTCAGGAGCCACACCACCAGGTACAGGGACAGTTATCACCCCTCAACCATCAGGAAGGAGGTACAGGAGCCTCAGGACCCACACGACCGGTTTAAGGGACGGTTAGCACCCCCTCAGCCATCGGGAAGGAGGCACGGGAGCCTCAGGACCCACATCACCAGGTTCAGGGACAGTTAGCACCCCTCAACCATCAGGAAATTGGTACCGGATCCTCAGGACACACACCACCAGGTTCAGGGACAGCTATCAACACTCAGCAGTCAGGAAGGTGGTACAGGAGCCTCAGGAACCACAGGAACAGTTTCAGGGACAGTTATCACCCCTCAACCATCAGGAAGGAGGTACAGGAGCCTCAGGACCCACACCACAAGGTTCAGAAACAGCTATCACCCCTCAACCATCAGGAAGGAGGTACAGGAGCCTCAGGACCCACACCACCAGGTTCAGGGGCAGTTATCACCCCCTCAACCATCAGGAAGGATGTACAGGAGCCTCAGGACCCACACCACCAGGTTCAGGGACAGTTATCACCCCCTCAACCATCTGGAAGGATGTACAGGAGCCTCAGGACACACACCAGCAGATTAAGGGTCAGTTATCACCTCTCAACCATTAGAAAGGATGTACAAGGGCCTCATTACACACACTAACATGTTCAAGAACAGTTATGACCCCCTCAACAATTGGGAAGGACGAACAGGAGCCGCAGGACCAACAGCACAACGTTCAGGGACAGGTATCACCCCACAACCAACATGAAGGAGGTACAGGAGCCTCAGGACCAACCCCTCCACGGTAACGGACAGATATCTCCCCTCAACCATCAGGAAGGAAGTACGGGAGCCTCAGGACCCACATCACCAGGTTCAGGGACAGTTATCACCCATCAACCAGCAGGAAGGAGGTACAGGAGCCTCAGGACCCACACCACCAGGATGACGGACAGTTATCACCCCTCGACCATCTGGAAGTGGGTACAGGACCCTCAGGACACACACCAGCAGATTAAGGGTCAGTTATCACCTCTCAACCATCAGGAAGGAGGTGCAGGAGCCTCAGGACCCACTCCACCAGGCTCAGGGACAGTTATCACCCCTCAGCCGTCAGGAAGGAGGTACAGTAGCCTCAGGACCCACACCACCAGGTTCAGTGACAGTTATTATCCCGCAACCATCAGGAAGGAGGTACAGGAGCCTGAGGACCCACACCACCAGGTTCAGGGACAGTCATCACCACTCAACCATTAGGAAGGAGGTACAAGGCCCTCGGGACTCACACTACCAGGTTCAGGAACAGTTATCACTCCATCAGCCAATGGGAAGGATGTACAGGCGCCTCAAGGCCGACACCACCAGGTTCAGGGAGAGTCATCACCCCTCAACCATTACGTAGGAGGTACAGGAGCCTGAGGACCCACACCACCAGGTTCAGGGACAGTTATCACCACTCAACCAACATGAAGGAGGTACAGGAGCCTCAGGACTAACCCCTCCACGTTAACGGACAGATAACTCCCCTCAAACAACATGAAGGACGTACAGGAGCCTCAGGACCCAACCGACCAGGTTCAGGGACAGTTATTATCCTGCAACCATCAGGAAGGAGGTACAGGACCCTCAGGACCCACCCCACCAGGTTCAGGGACAGTTATCAACCCCTCAACCATTAGGAAGGAGGTAAAGGAGTCTCAGGACACACACCAGCAGATTAAGGGTCAGTTATCACCTCTCAACCATCAGGAAGGAGATACAGGAGCCTCTGGACACACACCAGCAGATTAAGGGTCAGTTATCAACCCCTCAACCATCTGGAAGGGGGTACAGGAGCCTCAGGACCCACACCACCAGGTTCAGGGACAGTTATCACCCCTCAACCATCAGGAAGGAGGTACAGGAGCCTCAGGACCCACACCACCAGGTTCAGAGACAGTTATCACCCGTCAACCATCAGGAAGTGGGTACCGGACCCAGAGGACACACACCACCAGATTCAGGGAAAGTTATGACCTCTCAACTATTAGGAAGGAGGTACAGGAGCCTGAGTACCCATACCACCAGGTTCAGGGACTGTTATCACCCATCAACTATCAGGAAGGAGGTACAGGAGCAGGTGGTCCCACACGACCAGTTTAAGGGACGGTTAGCACCCCTTCAGCCATCAGGAAGGAGGTACGGGAGCCTCAGCACCCACATCACCAGGTTCAGGGACAGTGAGCACCCCTCAACCATCAGGAAGTGGGTACCGGACCCTCAGGACACACACCACCAGGTTCAGGGACTGTTATCAACCCTCAGCCGTCAGGAAGGAGATACAGTAGCCTCAGGACCCACACCACCAGGTTCAGTGACAGTTATCAACCCGCAACCATCAGGAAGGAGGTACAGGAGCCTCAGGACCCACCCCACCAGGTTCAGGGACAGTCATAAGCTCTCAATCATTAGGAAGGAGGTACAAGGCCCTCAGGACCCACCCCACCAGGTTCAGGGACAGTCATCACCTCTCAACCATCAGGAAGGAGGTACAATGGCCTCGGGACTCACACTACCAGGTTCAGAATCATTTATCACTCCATCAGACAATGGGAAGGATGTACAGGCGCCTCAAGGCCGACACCACCAGGTTCAGGGAGAGTCATCACCCCTCAACCATTAGGAAGGATGTACAGGAGCCTGAGGACCCACACCACCAGGTTCAGGGACAGTTATCACCCCTCAACCAACATGAAGGAGGTACAGGAGCATCAGGACCCACACCACCAGGTTCAGGGACAGTTATCACCCCCTCAACCATCCGGAAGGAGGTACAGGAGCCACAGGACCCACACCACCAGGTTCAGGGACAGTTATCACCCCTCAACCATCAGGAAGGAGGTACAGGAGCCTCAGGTCCCTCACCAGCAGGTTCAGGGACTGTTACCACCCCTCAACCAACATGAAGGAGGTACTGGAGCCACAGGACCCACACCACCAGGTTCAGGGACAGTTATCACCCCTCAACCATCAGGAAGGAGGTACAGGAGCCTCAGGTCCCTCACCAGCAGGTTCAGGGACTGTTACCACCCCTCAACCAACATGAAGGAGGTACTGGAGCCTCCGGACCAAACCCTCCACGTTAACGGACAGATATCGCCCCTCAACCAACATGAAGGAGGTACAGGAGCCTCAGGACCCACACGACCAGTTTCAGGGACAGTTAGCACCCCCTCAGCCATCAGGAAGGAGGGTCGGGAGCCTCAGGACCCACATCACCAGGTTAAGGGGCAGTTATCACACCCTCAGCCGTTAGGAAGCAGGTAGGGGAGCCTCGGGACTCACACCACCAGGATGACGGACGGTTATCACCCCTCGACCATCTGGAAGGGGGTACAGGACCCTCAGGACACACACCAGCAGATTAAGGGTCAGTTATCACCTCTCAACCATCAGGAAGGAGGTACAGGAGCCTCAGGACCCACTCCACCAGGTTCAGGTACAGTTACCACCCCTCAACCTTCAGAAAGTGGGTACCGGACCCTCAGCACACAAACCACCAGGTTCAGGGACAGTTATCACGCCTCAACCATCAGGAAGGAGGTACAGGAGCCTCAGGACCCACACCACCAGGTTCAGGGACAGATATCACCCCTCAACCATCAGGAAGGATGTACGGGAGCCTCAGGACCCACACCACCACGTTCAGGGACAGTTATCACCCCTCAGCCATCAGGAAGGAGGTACAGGAGCCTCAGGACCCACACCACCAGGTTCAGGGACAGTTATTATCCCGCAACCATCAGGATGGAGGTACAGGAGCCTCAGGAGACACAACACCTTTTTCAGGGTTAGTTATCACCCCTCCAACATCAGGCAGTAGGTACCGGAGCCTGAGGACCCACACCACCAGGTTCAGGGACAGATATCACCCCTCAACCATCAGGAAGGATGTACGGGAGCCTCAGGACCCACACCACCACGTTCAGGGACAGTTATCACCCCCTCAACCATCCGGAAGGAGGTACAGGAGCCACAGGACCCACACCACCAGGTTCAGGGACAGTTAGCACCCCTCAACCATCAGGAAGGAGGTACAGGAGCCTCAGGTCCCTCACCAGCAGGTTCAGGGACTGTTACCACACCTCAACCAACATGAATGAGGTACAGGAGCCTCCGGACCAAACCCTCCACGTTAACGGACAGATATCGCCCCTCAACCAACATGAAGGAGGTACAGGAGCCTCACGACCCACACGACCAGTTTCAGGGACAGCTAGCACCCCCTCAGCCATCAGGAAGGAGGGTCGGGAGCCTCAGGACCCACATCACCAGGTTAAGGGGCAGTTATCACACCCTCAGCCGTTAGGAAGCAGGTAGGGGAGCCTCGGGACTCACACCACCAGGATGACGGACGGTTATCACCCCTCGACCATCTGGAAGGGGGTACAGGACCCTCAGGACACACACCAGCAGATTAAGGGTCAGTTATCACCTCTCAACCATCAGGAAGGAGGTACAGGAGCCTCAGGACCCACTCCACCAGGTTCAGGTACAGTTATCACCCCCTCAACCATCCGGAAGGAGATACAGGAGCCTCACGACCCACACCACCAGGTTAAGGGACAGTTATTACCCCTCAAAAAATCAGGAAGGAGGTGCAGGATCCTTAGGACCCACACCACCAGATTCAGGGACAGTTAGCTTCCCTCAACCTTCAGGAAGGATGTGCAAGGGCCTCAGGGCTCACACTACCAGGCGCTGGAATAGTTATCTTCCCTCAGCCAACGGGAAGGAGGTACAGGATCCTCAGGAACCACACCACCAGATCCAGGGACAGTTCAAGGGCATCAGGAGAGACACCACCAGGTTCACGGACAGATAGAACACCTCAACGATCAGGAAGGAGGTACAGGAGCCTCAGGACCCACACCACCAGGTTCAGGGACAGTTATCTTCCCTCAGCCAACGGGAAGGAGGTACAGGATCCTCAGGAACCACACCACCAGATCCAGGGACAGTTATCTTCCCTCAGCCATCAGGAAGGAGGTACAGGAGCCTCAGGACCCACACCACCAAGTTCAAGGACAGATATGACTGCTCAACCATCATGAAGGAGGTACAGGAGCCACAGGACCTACCCCAGCATGTTCAGGAACTGTTATCACGCCTCAACCATCCGGAAGGAGGTACGGGAGCCTCTGGACCCACAGCACCAGGTTCAGGAACAGTTATCACCCCCTCAGCCAATGGGAATGAGTTACAGGAGCCACAACACCAGGTTCAGGGACAGTTACCACCTCCTCCGCCGTTCGGAAGGAGGTACAGGAGCCTCAGGACCCACACCACCAGGTTCTGGGACAGTTATCACCTCCTCAACCGTTAGGAAGGAGGTACAGGAGCCTCAGGTCCCACAGCACCAGGTTCAGGGACAGTTACCACCTCCTCCGCCGTTAGGAAGGATGTACAGGAGCCTCAGGACCCACACCACCAGGTTCTGGGACTGTTATCACCCATCAACCATCAGGAAGGAGGTACAGGAGCCTCAGGACCCACAGCACCAGGATAAGGGACAGTTACCACCTCCTCAGCCGTTAGGAAGGAGGTACAGGCGCCTCAGGACCCACACCACCAGGTTCTGGGACAGTTATCTTCCCTCAGCCATCAGGAAGGAGGTACAGGATCCTCAGGACCCACACCACCAGATTCAGGGACAGTTATCTTCCCTCAGCCATCAGGAAGGAGGCACAGGAGCCTCAGGACCCACAGCACCAGGTTCAGGAAAGTTATCACCCCCGCAGCCAATGGGAATGAGGTACAGGAGCCACAGCACCAGGTTCAGGGACAGTTATCACCTCCTCCGCTGTTAGGAAGGAGGTACAGGAGCCTCAGGACCAACACCACCAGGTTCTGGGACAGTTATCACCCATCAACCATCAGGAAGGAGGTACAGGAGCCTCAGGACCCACACCACCAGATTCAGGGACAGTTATCAACCCTCATCCGTCCGGAAGGAGTTACAGTAGCCTCAGGACCCACACCATCAGGTTCAGTGACAGTTATCACCCATCAACCATCAGGAAGGAGGTACAGGAGCCTCAGGACCCACACCACCAGATTCAGGGACAGTTATCAACCCTCATCCGTCAGGAAGGAGTTACAGGAGCCACAGGACCTACCCCAGCATGTTCAGGGACTGTTATCACGCCTCAACCATCCGGAAGGAGGTACGGGAGCCTCTGGACCCACAGCACCAGGTTCAGGAACAGTTATCACCCCCTCAGCCAATGGGAATGAGTTACAGGAGCCACAACACCAGGTTCAGGGACAGTTACCACCTCCTCCGCCGTTAGGAAGGAGGTACAGGAGCCTCAGGACCCACACCACCAGGTTCTGGGACAGTTATCACCTCCTCAACCGTTAGGAAGGAGGTACAGGAGCCTCAGGACCCACAGCACCAGGTTCAGGGACAGTTACCACCTCCTCCGCCGTTAGGAAGGAGGTACAGGAGCCTCAGGACCCACACCACCAGGTTCTGGAACAGTTATCACCCATCAACCATCAGGAAGGAGGTACAGGAGCCTCAGGACCCACAGCACCAGGATAAGGGACAGTTACCACCTCCTCAGCCGTTAGGAAGGAGGTACAGGCGCCTCAGGACCCATACCACCAGGTTCTGGGACAGTTATCTTCCCTCAGCCATCAGGAAGGAGGTACAGGATCCTCAGGACCCACACCACCAGATTCAGGGACAGTTATCTTCCCTCAGCCATCAGGAAGGAGGTACAGGCGCCTCAGGACCCACAGCACCAGGTTCTGGGACAGTTATCACCCATCAACCATCAGGAAGGAGGTACAGGAGCCTCCGGACCCACAGCACCAGGATAAGGGACAGTTACCACCTCCTCAGCCGTTAGGAAGGAGGTACAGGCGCCTCAGGACCCACACCACCAGGTTCTGGGACAGTTATCTTCCCTCAGCCATCAGGAAGGAGGTACAGGATCCTCAGGACCCACACCACCAGATTCAGGGACAGTTATCATCCCTCAGCCATCAGGGAGGAGGTACACTAGCCTCAGGACCCACACCACCAGGTTCAGTGACAGTTATCACCCCTCAACCATCCGGAAGGAGGTACAGGAGCCTCAGGACCCACACCACCAGCTTCGAAGATTGTTAACACCCCTCAAACATCAGGCAAGAGGTACAGCAGCCTCAGGACCCACCACTCCACGTTAACGGACAGATATCTCCCCTCAACCAATATGAAGGAGGTACAGGATCCTCAGGACCCACACCACCAGATTCAGGGACAGTTATCTTCCCTCAGCCATCAGGAAGGAGGCACAGGAGCCTCAGGACCCACACCACCAGGTTCTGGAACAGTTATCACCCATCAACCATCAGGAAGGAGGTACAGGAGCCTCAGGACCCACAGCACCAGGATAAGGGACAGTTACCACCTCCTCAGCCGTTAGGAAGGAGGTACAGGCGCCTCAGGACCCACACCACCAGGTTCTGGGACAGTTATCTTCCCTCAGCCATCAGGAAGGAGGTACAGCATCCTCAGGACCCACACCACCAGATTCAGGGACAGTTATCTTCCCTCAGCCATCAGGAAGGAGGTACAGGATCCTCAGGACCCACACCACCAGATTCAGGGACAGTTATCTTCCCTCAGCCATCAGGAAGGAGGCACAGGAGCCTCAGGACCCACAGCACCAGGTTCAGGAACAGTTATCACCCCCGCAGCCAATGGGAATGAGGTACAGGAGCCACAGCACCAGGTTCAGGGACAGTTACCACCTCCTCCGCCGTTAGGAATGAGGTACAGGAGCCTCAGGACCCACACCACCAGGGTCTGGGACAGTTATCACCCATCAACCATCAGGAAGGAGGTACAGGAGCCTCAGGACCCACACCACCAGATTCAGGGACAGTTATCAACCCTCATCCGTCAGGAAGGAGTTACTGTAGCCTCAGGACCCACACCACCAGGTTCAGTGACAGTTATCACCTCCTCCGCCGTTAGGAAGGAGGTACAGGAGCCTCAGGACCCACACCACCAGGTTCTGGGACAGTTATCACCCATCAACCATCAGGAAGGAGGTACAGGAGCCTCAGGACCCACACCACCAGATTCAGGGACAGTTATCAACCCTCATCCGTCAGGAAGGAGTTACTGTAGCCTCAGGACCCACACCACCAGGTTCAGTGACAGTTATCACCCCTCAACCATCAGGAAGGAGGTACAGGAGCCTCAGGACCCACACCACCAGGTTCAGGGACATTTATTATCCCGCAACCATCAGGAAGGAGTTACAGGAGCCTCCGGACCCACACCACCAGCTTCGAGGATAGTTAACACCCCTCAAACATCGGGCAAGAGGTACAGGAGCCTCAGGACCCACCCCTCCACGTTAACGGACAGATATCTCCCCTCAACCAATATGAAGGAGGGACAGGAGCCTCAGGACCTACCCCACCATGTTCAGGGACTGTTATCACGCCTCAACCATCAGGAAGGAGGTACGGGAGCCTCTGGACCCATAGCACCAGGTTCAGGGACAGTTATCACCTCCTGAGCCGTTAGGAAGGAGCTACAGGAGACTCAGGACCCTCGGCATCAGGATAAGGGACAGTTACCACCTCCTCAGCCGTTAGGAAGGAGGTACAGGCGCCTCAGGACCCACACCACCAAGTTCTGGGACAGTTATCTTCCCTCAGCCATCAGGAAGGAGGTACAGGATCCTCAGGACCCACACCACCAGATTCAGGGACAGCTATCTTCCCTCAGCCATCAGGAAGGAGGTACAGGAGCCTCAGGACCTACCCCACCAGGTTCAAGGACAGATATGACTGCTCAACCATCATGAAGGAGGTACAGGAGCCTCAGGACCCACAGCACCAGGTTCAGGGACTGTTATCACCCCTCAACAGTCAGGAATGAGGTACAGGAGCATCAGGACCCATCACACCAGGTTTGGGGACAGTTATTACCCCTCAACGATCGGGAAGGAGGTACAGGATCCTCAGGACCCACACCACCAGATTCAGGGACAGTTAACTTCCCTCAGACATCAGGAGGGAGGTACAGGAGACTCAGGACCCACACCAGCAGCTTCAGTAACAGTTATCAGCCCCTCAACCCTCCGAAAGGAGGAGCAGGAGCATTGAGACCACACCACCAGCTTCAGGGACAGATAGCACCCCTCAACCATTAGGAAGGCAGTACAGGAGCCTCAGGACCCACACCACCAGGTTCAGGGACAGTTATCTTCCCTCAGCCATCTGGAAGGAGGTACAGGAACCTCAGGACACACACCACCAAGTTCAAGGACAGATATGACTGCTCAACCATCATGAAGGAGATACCGGAGCCTCAGGACCTACCCCACCATGTTCAGGGACTGTTATCACGCCTCAACCATCAGGAAGGAGGTACGGGAGCCTCTGGACCCACAGCACCAGTTTCAGGAACAGTTATCACCCCCTCGTCCAATAGGAATGAGGTACAGGAGCCACACCACCAGGTTCAGGGACAGATATCTCCAATCAGCCATCAGGAAGGAAGTCCGGGAGCCTCAGGACCCACATCACCAGGTTCAGGCACAGTTATCACCTCCGCAGCCGTTAGGAAGGAGGTACAGGAGCCTCGGGACCCACAGCACCAGGATAAGGGACAGTTACCACCTCCTCAGCCGTTAGGAAGGAGGTACAGGCGCCTCAGGACCAACACCACCAGGTTCTGGGACAGTTATCTTCCGTCAGCCATCAGGAAGGAGGTACATGATCCTCAGGAACCACACCACCATATTCAGGGACAGTTATCTTCCCTCGGCCATCAGGAAGGAGGTACAGGAGCCTCAGGACCCACAGCACCAGGTTCTGGGACAGTTATCACCCATCAACCATCAGGAAGGAGGTACAGGAGCCTCCGGACCCACAGCACCAGGATAAGGGACAGTTACCACCTCCTCAGCCGTTAGGAAGGAGGTACAGGCGCCTCAGGACCCACACCACCAGGTTCTGGGACAGTTATCTTCCCTCAGCCATCAGGAAGGAGGTACAGGATCATCAGGACCCACACCACCAGATTCAGGGACAGTTATCATCCCTCAGCCATCAGGGAGGAGGTACACTAGCCTCAGGACCCACACCACCAGGTTCAGTGACAGTTATCACCCCTCAACCATCCGGAAGGAGGTACAGGAGCCTCAGGAACCACACCACCAGCTTCGAGGATAGTTAACACCCCTCAAACATCAGGCAAGAGGTACAGCAGCCTCAGGACCCACCACTCCACGTTAACGGACAGATATCTCCCCTCAACCAATATGAAGGAGGGACAGGAGCCTCAGGACCTACCCCACCATGTTCAGGGACTGTTATCACGCCTCAACCATCAGGAAGGAGGTACGGGAGCCTCTAGACCCACAGCACCAGGTTCAGGAACAGTTATCACACCCTCAGCCATCAGGAAGGAGGTACAGGATCCTCAGGACCCACACCACCAGATTCAGGGACAGTTATCTTCCCTCAGCCATCAGGAAGGAGGTACAGGAGCCTCAGGACCTACCCCACCATGTTCAGGGACTGTTATCACGCCTCAACCATCAGGAAGGAGGTACGGGAGCCTCTGGACCCACAGCACCAGATTCAGGGACAGTTATCACCCCCTCAGCCAATGGGAATGAGGTACAGGAGCCACAGCACCAGGTTCAGGGACAGTTACCACCTCCTCCGCCGTTAGGAAGGAGGTACAGGAGCCTCAGGACCCACACCACCAGATTCAGGGACAGTTATTATCCCGCAACCATCAGGAAGGAGTTACAGGAGCCTCAGGACCCACACCACCAAGTTCAAGGACAGATATGACTGCTCAACCATCATGAAGGAGGTACACAGCCTCAGGACCTACCCCACCATGTTCAGGGACTGTTATCACGCCTCAACCATCCGGAAGGAGGTACGTGAGCCTCTGACCCAGCACCAGGTTCAGGAACAGTTATCAACCCCTCGGCCAATTGGAATGAGGTACAGGAGCCACGGCACCAGGTTCAGGGACAGTTACCACTTCCTCCGCCGTTAGGAAAGAGGTACAGGAGCCTCAGGACCCACACCACCAGGTTCAGGGACAGTTATCACCTCCTCAGCCGTTAGGAAGGAGGTACAGGAGCCTCAGGACCCAAAGCACCAGGTTCAGGGACAGTTACCACCTCCTCCGCCGTTAGGAAGGAGGTACAGGAGCCTCAGGAACCACACCACCAGATTCAGGGACAGTTATCTTCCCTCAGCCATCAGGAAGGAGGTACAGGAGCCTAAGGACCCACACCACCAAGTTCAAGGACAGATATGACTGCTCAACCATCATGAAGGAGGTACACAGCCTCAGGACCTACCCCACCATGTTCAGGGACTGTTATCACGCCTCAACCATCCGGAAGGAGGTACGTGAGCCTCTGGACCCACAGCACCAGATTCAGGGACAGTTATCACCCCCTCAGCCAACGGGAATGAGGTACAGGAGCCACAGCACCAGGTTCAGGGACGGTTACCACCTCCTCCGCCGTTAGGAAGGAGGTACAGGAGCCTCAGGACCCACACCACCAGGTTCTGGGACAGTTATCACCCATCAACCATCAGGAAGGAGGTACAGGAGCCTCAGGACCCACACCACCAGATTCAGGGACAGTTAGCTTCCCTCAGCCATCAGGAAGGATGTACAGGAGCCTCAGGACCCACACCACCAAGTTTAGGGACAGTTATCACCCCTCAACCTTCAAGAAGGATGTGCAAGGGCCTCAGGGCTCACACTACCAGGTGCTGGAATAGTTATCACCCCCTCAACCATCGGGAAGGAGGTTCAAGGGCATCAGGAGAGACACCACCAGGTTCACGGACAGATAGAACACCTCAACGATCAGGAAGGAGGTACAGGAGCCTCAGGACCCACACCACCAGGTTCAGGGACAGTTATCTTCCCTCAGCCATCGGGAAGGAGGTACGGGATCCTCAGGAACCACACCACCAGATTCAGGGACAGTTATCTTCCCTCAGCCATCAGGAAGGAGGTACAGGAGCCTCAGGACCCACACCACCAAGTTCAAGGACAGATATGACTGCTCAACCATCATGAAGGAGGTACAGGAGCCACAGGACCTACCCCACCATGTTCAGGGACTGTTATCACGCCTCAACCATCCGGAAGGAGGTACGGGAGCCTCTGGACCCACAGCACCAGGTTCAGGAACAGTTATCACCCCCTCAGCCAATGGGAATGAGGTACAGGAGCCACAGCACCAGGTTCAGGGACAGTTACCACCTCCTCCGCCGTTAGGAAGGAGGTACAGGAGCCTCAGGACCCACAGCACCAGGTTCAGGGACAGTTACCACCTCCTCCGCCGTTAGGAAGGAGGTACAGGAGCCTCAGGACCCACACCACCAGGTTCAGGTACAGTGATCACCCCTCAACCATCAAGGAGGTACAGTAGCCTCAGGACACACACCACCAGGTTCAGGTACAGTGATCACCCCTCAAACATCAAGGAGGTACAGGAGCCTCAGGACCCACACCAGAAGGGTCAGGGACAGTTATCACCCATCAACCATCAGGAAGGAGGTACAGGAGCCTCAGGACCCACAGCACCAGCTTCTGGGACAGTTATCTTCCCTCAGCCATCAGGAAGGAGGTACATGATCCTCAGGAACCACACCACCATATTCAGGGACAGTTATCTTCCCTCGGCCATCAGGAAGGAGGTACAGGAGCCTCAGGACCCACAGCACCAGGTTCTGGGACAGTTATCACCCCTCAACCATCAGGAAGGAGGTACAGGAGCCTCAGGACCCACACCACCAGGTTCTGGGACAGTTATCTTCCCTCAGCCATCAGGAAGGAGGTACAGGATCATCAGGACCCACACCACCAGATTCAGGGACAGTTATCATCCCTCAGCCATCAGGGAGGAGGTACACTAGCCTCAGGACCCACACCACCAGGTTCAGTGACAGTTATCACCCCTCAACCATCCGGAAGGAGGTACAGGAGCCTCAGGAACCACACCACCAGCTTCGAGGATAGTTAACACCCCTCAAACATCAGGCAAGAGGTACAGCAGCCTCAGGACCCACCACTCCACGTTAACGGACAGATATCTCCCCTCAACCAATATGAAGGAGGGACAGGAGCCTCAGGACCTACCCCACCATGTTCAGGGACTGTTATCACGCCTCAACCATCAGGAAGGAGGTACGGGAGCCTCTAGACCCACAGCACCAGGTTCAGGAACAGTTATCACACCCTCAGCCATCAGGAAGGAGGTACAGGATCCTCAGGACCCACACCACCAGATTCAGGGACAGTTATCTTCCCTCAGCCATCAGGAAGGAGGTACAGGAGCCTCAGGACCTACCCCACCATGTTCAGGGACTGTTATCACGCCTCAACCATCAGGAAGGAGGTACGGGAGCCTCTGGACCCACAGCACCAGATTCAGGGACAGTTATCACCCCCTCAGCCAATGGGAATGAGGTACAGGAGCCACAGCACCAGGTTCAGGGACAGTTACCACCTCCTCCGCCGTTAGGAAGGAGGTACAGGAGCCTCAGGACCCACACCACCAGATTCAGGGACAGTTATTATCCCGCAACCATCAGGAAGGAGTTACAGGAGCCTCAGGACCCACACCACCAAGTTCAAGGACAGATATGACTGCTCAACCATCATGAAGGAGGTACACAGCCTCAGGACCTACCCCACCATGTTCAGGGACTGTTATCACGCCTCAACCATCCGGAAGGAGGTACGTGAGCCTCTGACCCACAGCACCAGGTTCAGGAACAGTTATCACCCCCTCGGCCAATTGGAATGAGGTACAGGAGCCACGGCACCAGGTTCAGGGACAGTTACCACCTCCTCCGCCGTTAGGAAAGAGGTACAGGAGCCTCAGGACCCACACCACCAGGTTCAGGGACAGTTATCACCTCCTCAGCCGTTAGGAAGGAGGTACAGGAGCCTCAGGACCCAAAGCACCAGGTTCAGGGACAGTTACCACCTCCTCCGCCGTTAGGAAGGAGGTACAGGAGCCTCAGGAACCACACCACCAGATTCAGGGACAGTTATCTTCCCTCAGCCATCAGGAAGGAGGTACAGGAGCCTCAGGACCCACACCACCAAGTTCAAGGACAGATATGACTGCTCAACCATCATGAAGGAGGTACACAGCCTCAGGACCTACCCCACCATGTTCAGGGACTGTTATCACGCCTCAACCATCCGGAAGGAGGTACGTGAGCCTCTGGACCCACAGCACCAGATTCAGGGACAGTTATCTTCCCTCAGCCATCAGGAAGGAGGTACAGGAGCCTCAGGACCCACGCCACCAGATTCAGGGACAGTTATCAACCCTCATCCGTCAGGAAGGAGTTACAGTAGCCTCAGGACCCACACCACCAGGTTCAGTGACAGTTATCACCCCTCAACCGTCAGGAAGGAGGTACAGGAGCCTCAGGACCAACACCAGCAGGTTCAGGGACAGTTATTATCCCGCAACCATCAGGAAGGAGTTACAGGAGCCTCAGGACCCACACCACCAGCTTCGAGGATAGTTAACACCCCTCAAACATCAGGCAAGAGGTACAGGAGACTCAGGACCCACCACTCCACGTTAACGGACAGATATCTCCCCTCAACCGATATGAAGGAGGGACAGGAGCCTCAGGACCTACCCCACCATGTTCAGGGACTGTTATCACGCCTCAACCATCAGGAAGGAGGTACGGGAGCCTCTGGACCGACAGCACCAGGTTCAGGAACAGTTATCACCCCCTCAGCCATCAGGAAAGAGGTACAGGAGCCTCAGAACCCACACCACCAGGTTCAGGGACTGTTATCACCCCCTCAGCCGTCAGCAAGGAGGTACAGGAGCCTCAGGACCCACAGCACCGGGTTCAGGGACAGTTATCACCCCCTCAACCATCAGGAAGGAGATACAGGAGCCTCACAACCCACACCACCAGGTTAAGGGACAGTTATCACAGCTCAACCTTCAAGAAGGATGTGCAAGGGCCTCAGGGCTCACACTACCAGGTGCTGGAATAGTTATCACCCCCTCAACCATCGGGACGGAGGATCAAGGGCATCAGGAGAGACACCACCAGGTTCACGGACAGATATCTCCCCTCAACCGATATGAAGGAGGGACAGGAGCCTCAGGACCTACCCCACCATGTTCAGGGACTGTTATCACGCCTCAACGATCAGGAAGGAGGTACAGGAGCCTCAGGACCCACACCACCAGGTTCAGGGACAGTTATCACCCCTCAACCATCAGGAAGGAGGTACAGGATCCTCAGGACCCACACCAGCAGCTTCAGTAACAGTTATCAGCCCCTCAACCCTCAGAAAGGAGGAGCAGGAGCATTGAGACCACACCACCAGCTTCAGGGACAGATAACACCCCTCAACCATTAGGAAGGAGGTACAGGAGCCTCAGGCCCCAAACCAACAGGTTCAGGGACAGTTAACACCCCTCAACCATCAGGAAGGAGGTACAGGAGCCTCAAGACCCACACCACCAGCTTCAGGGACAGATAGCACCCCTCAACCATTAGGAAGGAGTTACAGGAGCCTCAGGCCCCAAAACACCAGGTTCAGGGACAGTTATCACCCCTCAGCCTTCAGGAGGGAGGTACAGGAGCCTCAGGACCCACACCACCAGATTCAGGGACAGTTATCTTCCCTCAGCCATCAGGAAGGAGGTACAGGAGCCTCAGGACCTATCCCACCATGTTCAGGGACTGTTATCACGCCTCAACCATCAGGAAGGAGGTACGGGAGCCTCTGGACCCACAGCACCAGATTCAGGAACAGTTATCACCCCCTCAGCCAATGGGAATGAGGTACAGGAGCCACAGCACCAGGTCCAGGGACAGTGACCACCTCCTCCGCCGTTAGGAAGGAGGTACAGGAGCCTTAGGACCCACACCACCAGGTTCTGGGACAGTTATCACCCATCAACCATCAGGAAGGAGGTACAGGAGCCTCAGGACCCACGCCACCAGATTCAGGGACAGTTATCAACCCTCATCCGTCAGGAAGGAGTTACAGTAGCCTCAGGACCCACACCACCAGGTTCAGTGACAGTTATCACCCCTCAACCATCAGGAAGGAGGTACAGGAGCCTCAGGACCAACACCAGCAGGTTCAGGGACAGTTATTATCCCGCAACCATCAGGAAGGAGTTACAGGAGCCTCAGGACCCACACCACCAGCTTCGAGGATAGTTAACACCCCTCAAACATCAGGCAAGAGGTACAGGAGACTCAGGACCCACCACTCCACGTTAACGGACAGATATCTCCCCTCAACCAATATGAAGGAGGGACAGGAGCCTCAGGACCTACCCCACAATGTTCAGGGACTGTTATCACGCCTCAACCATCAGGAAGGAGGTACGGGAGCCTCTGGACCCACAGCACCAGGTTCAGGAACAGTTATCACCCCCTCAGCCATCGGGAAAGAGGTACAGGAGCCTCAGAACCCACACCACCAGGTTCAGGGACTGTTATCACCCCTCAGCCGTCAGCAAGGAGGTACAGGAGCCTCAGGACCCACAGCACCGGGTTCAGGGACAGTTGTTACCCCTCAGCCAGTAGGAAGGAGGTACAGGAGCCTCAGGACCCACACCACCAGGTTCAAGGGCAGTTATCACCCCCTCAACCATCAGGAAGGAGATACAGGAGCCTCACGACCCACACCACCAGGTTAAGGGACAGTTATCACAGCTCAACCATCAGGAAGGAGGTACGGGAGCCTCTGGACCCACAGCACCAGATTCAGGAACAGTTATCACCCCCTCAGCCAATGGGAATGAGGTACAGGAGCCACAGCACCAGGTCCAGGGACAGTTACCTCCTCCTCCGCCGTTAGGAAGGAGGTACAGGAGCCTCAGGACCCACACCACCAGGTTCTGGGACAGTTATCACCCATCAACCATCAGGAAGGAGGTACAGGAGCCTCAGGACCCACGCCACCAGATTCAGGGACAGTTATCAACCCTCATCCGTCAGGAAGGAGTTACAGTAGCCTCAGGACCCACACCACCAGGTTCAGTGACAGTTATCACCCCTCAACCATCAGGAAGGAGGTACAGGAGCCTCAGGACCAACACCAGCAGGTTCAGGGACAGTTATTATCCCGCAACCATCAGGAAGGAGTTACAGGAGCCTCAGGACCCACACCACCAGCTTCGAGGATAGTTAACACCCCTCAAACATCAGGCAAGAGGTACAGGAGACTCAGGACCCACCACTCCACGTTAACGGACAGATATCTCCCCTCAACCGATATGAAGGAGGGACAGGAGCCTCAGGACCTACCCCACCATGTTCAGGGACTGTTATCACGCCTCAACCATCAGGAAGGAGGTACGGGAGCCTCTGGACCGACAGCACCAGGTTCAGGAACAGTTATCACCCCCTCAGCCATCAGGAAAGAGGTACAGGAGCCTCAGAACCCACACCACCAGGTTCAGGGACTGTTATCACCCCTCAGCCGTCGGCAAGGAGGTACAGGAGCCTCAGGACCCACAGCACCGGGTTCAGGGACAGTTATTACCCCTCAGCCAGTAGGAAGGAGGTACAGGAGCCTCAGGACCCACACCACCAGGTTCAAGGACAGTTATCACCCCCTCAACCATCAGGAAGGAGATACAGGAGCCTCACGACCCACACCACCAGGTTAAGGGACAGTTATCACAGCTCAACCTTCAAGAAGGATGTGCAAGGGCCTCAGGGCTCACACTACCAGGTGCTGGAATAGTTATCACCCCCTCAACCATCGGGACGGAGGATCAAGGGCATCAGGAGAGACACCACCAGGTTCACGGACAGATATCTCCCCTCAACCGATATGAAGGAGGGACAGGAGCCTCAGGACCTACCCCACCATGTTCAGGGACTGTTATCACGCCTCAACGATCAGGAAGGAGGTACAGGAGCCTCAGGACCCACACCACCAGGTTCAGGGACAGTTATCACCCCTCAACCATCAGGAAGGAGGTACAGGATCCTCAGGACCCACACCAGCAGCTTCAGTAACAGTTATCAGCCCCTCAACCCTCAGAAAGGAGGAGCAGGAGCATTGAGACCACACCACCAGCTTCAGGGACAGATAACACCCCTCAACCATTAGGAAGGAGGTACAGGAGCCTCAGGCCCCAAACCAACAGGTTCAGGGACAGTTAACACCCCTCAACCATCAGGAAGGAGGTACAGGAGCCTCAAGACCCACACCACCAGCTTCAGGGACAGATAGCACCCCTCAACCATTAGGAAGGAGTTACAGGAGCCTCAGGCCCCAAAACACCAGGTTCAGGGACAGTTATCACCCCTCAGCCTTCAGGAAGGAGGTACAGGAGCCTCAGGACCCACACCACCAGATTCAGGGACAGTTATCTTCCCTCAGCCATCAGGAAGGAGGTACAGGAGCCTCAGGACCTATCCCACCATGTTCAGGGACTGTTATCACGCCTCAACCATCAGGAAGGAGGTACGGGAGCCTCTGGACCCACAGCACCAGATTCAGGAACAGTTATCACCCCCTCAGCCAATGGGAATGAGGTACAGGAGCCACAGCTCCAGGTCCAGGGACAGTTACCACCTCCTCCGCCGTTAGGAAGGAGGTACAGGAGCCTCAGGACCCACACCACCAGGTTCTGGGACAGTTATCACCCATCAACCATCAGGAAGGAGGTACAGGAGCCTCAGGACCCACGCCACCAGATTCAGGGACAGTTATCAACCCTCATCCGTCAGGAAGGAGTTACAGTAGCCTCAGGACCCACACCACCAGGTTCAGTGACAGTTATCACCCCTCAACCATCAGGAAGGAGGTACAGGAGCCTCAGGACCAACACCAGCAGGTTCAGGGACAGTTATTATCCCGCAACCATCAGGAAGGAGTTACAGGAGCCTCAGGACCCACACCACCAGCTTCGAGGATAGTTAACACCCCTCAAACATCAGGCAAGAGGTACAGGAGACTCAGGACCCACCACTCCACGTTAACGGACAGATATCTCCCCTCAACCAATATGAAGGAGGGACAGGAGCCTCAGGACCTACCCCACCATGTTCAGGGACTGTTATCACGCCTCAACCATCAGGAAGGAGGTACGGGAGCCTCTGGACCCACAGCACCAGGTTCAGGAACAGTTATCACCCCCTCAGCCATCGGGAAAGAGGTACAGGAGCCTCAGAACCCACACCACCAGGTTCAGGGACTGTTATCACCCCTCAGCCGTCAGCAAGGAGGTACAGGAGCCTCAGGACCCACAGCACCGGGTTCAGGGACAGTTGTTACCCCTCAGCCAGTAGGAAGGAGGTACAGGAGCCTCAGGACCCACACCACCAGGTTCAAGGGCAGTTATCACCCCCTCAACCATCAGGAAGGAGATACAGGAGCCTCACGACCCACACCACCAGGTTAAGGGACAGTTATCACAGCTCAACCATCAGGAAGGAGGTACGGGAGCCTCTGGACCCACAGCACCAGATTCAGGAACAGTTATCACCCCCTCAGCCAATGGGAATGAGGTACAGGAGCCACAGCACCAGGTCCAGGGACAGTTACCTCCTCCTCCGCCGTTAGGAAGGAGGTACAGGAGCCTCAGGACCCACACCACCAGGTTCTGGGACAGTTATCACCCATCAACCATCAGGAAGGAGGTACAGGAGCCTCAGGACCCACGCCACCAGATTCAGGGACAGTTATCAACCCTCATCCGTCAGGAAGGAGTTACAGTAGCCTCAGGACCCACACCACCAGGTTCAGTGACAGTTATCACCCCTCAACCATCAGGAAGGAGGTACAGGAGCCTCAGGACCAACACCAGCAGGTTCAGGGACAGTTATTATCCCGCAACCATCAGGAAGGAGTTACAGGAGCCTCAGGACCCACACCACCAGCTTCGAGGATAGTTAACACCCCTCAAACATCAGGCAAGAGGTACAGGAGACTCAGGACCCACCACTCCACGTTAACGGACAGATATCTCCCCTCAACCGATATGAAGGAGGGACAGGAGCCTCAGGACCCACGCCACCAGATTCAGGGACAGTTACCAACCCTCATCCGTCAGGAAGGAGTTATAGTAGCCTCAGGACCCACACCACCAGCTTCAGGGACAGATAACACCCCTCAACCATTAGGAAGGAGGTACAGGAGCCTCAGGCCCCAAACCAACAGGTTCAGGGACAGTTAACACCCCTCAACCATCAGGAAGGAGGTACAGGAGCCTCAAGACCCACACCACCAGCTTCAGGGGCAGATAGCACCCCTCAACCATCAGGAAGGAGTTACAGGAGCCTCAGGCCCCAAAACACCAGGTTCAGGGACAGTTATCACCCCTCAGCCTTCAGGAAGGAGGTACAGGAGCCTCAGGACCCACAGCACCGGGTTCAGGGACAGTTGTTACCCCTCAGCCAGTAGGAAGGAGGTACAGGAGCCTCAGGACCCACACCACCAGGTTCAAGGGCAGTTATCACCCCCTCAACCATCAGGAAGGAGATACAGGAGCCTCACGACCCACACCACCAGGTTAAGGGACAGTTATCACAGCTCAACCATCAGGAAGGAGGTACGGGAGCCTCTGGACCCACAGCACCAGATTCAGGAACAGTTATCACCCCCTCAGCCAATGGGAATGAGGTACAGGAGCCACAGCACCAGGTCCAGGGACAGTTACCTCCTCCTCCGCCGTTAGGAAGGAGGTACAGGAGCCTCAGGACCCACACCACCAGGTTCTGGGACAGTTATCACCCATCAACCATCAGGAAGGAGGTACAGGAGCCTCAGGACCCACGCCACCAGATTCAGGGACAGTTATCAACCCTCATCCGTCAGGAAGGAGGTACAGGAGCCTCAGGACCCACACCACCAGGTTCAGTGACAGTTATTATCCCGCAACCATCAGGAAGGAGTTACAGGAGCCTCAGGACCCACACCACCAGCTTCGAGGATAGTTAACACCCCTCAAACATCAGGCAAGAGGTACAGGAGACTCAGGACCCACCACTCCACGTTAACGGACAGATATCTCCCCTCAACCGATATGAAGGAGGGACAGGAGCCTCAGGACCCACGCCACCAGATTCAGGGACAGTTATCAACCCTCATCCGTCAGGAAGGAGTTATAGTAGCCTCAGGACCCACACCACCAGCTTCAGGGACAGATAACACCCCTCAACCATTAGGAAGGAGGTACAGGAGCCTCAGGCCCCAAACCAACAGGTTCAGGGACAGTTAACACCCCTCAACCATCAGGAAGGAGGTACAGGAGCCTCAAGACCCACACCACCAGCTTCAGGGACAGATAGCACCCCTCAACCATTAGGAAGGAGTTACAGGAGCCTCAGGCCCCAAAACACCAGGTTCAGGGACAGTTATCACCCCTCAGCCTTCAGGAAGGAGGTACAGGAGCCTCAGGACCCACCCCTCCACGTTAACGGACAGATATCTCCCCTCAACCAATATGAAGGAGGTACAGGAGCCTCAGGACCCACACCACCAGTTTGAGCAAAAGTTATCACCCCTCAACAATCAGGAAGGAGGTACAGGAGCCTCGGAACTCACAGCACCAGGTTCAGGAACAGTTATCACCCCTCAACAGTCATGAATGAGGTACAGGAGCCGCAGGACCCACACCACCAGATTCAGGGACAGTTATCTTCCCTCAGCCATCAGGAAGGATGTACAGGAGCCTCAGTACTCACACCACCAAGTTTAGGGACGGTTATCTCCCCTCAACCTTCAAGAAGTATGTGCAAGGGCCTCAGGGCTCACACTACCAGGTGCTGGAATAGTTATCACCCCCTCAACCATCGGGAAGGAGGTTCAAGGGCATCAGGAGAGACACCACCATGTTCACGGACAGATAGAACACCTCAACGATCAGGAAGGAGGTACAGGAGCATTGAGACCACACCACCAGCTTCAGGGACAGATAACACTCCTCAACCATTAGGAAGGAGGTACAGGAGCCTCAGGCCCCAAACCAACAGGTTCAGGGACAGTTAACACCCATCAACCATCAGGAAGGAGGTACAGGAGCCTCAGGACCCACACCACCAGCTTCAGGGACAGATAGCACCCCTCAACCATTAGGAAGGAGGTACAGGAGCCTCAGGCCCCAAAACACCAGGTTCAGGGACAGTTATCACCCCTCAGCCTTCAGGAAGGAGGTACAGGAGCCTCAGGACCCACCCCTCCACGTTAACAGACAGATATCTCCCCTCAACCAATATGAAGGAGGTACAGGAGCCTCAGGACCCACACCACCAGTTTCAGCAACAGTTATCACCCCTCAACAATCAGGATGGAGGTACAGGAGCCTCGGAACTCACAGCACCAGGTTCAGGAACAGTTATCACCCCTCAACAGTCAGGAATGAGGTACAGGAGCCGCAGGACCCACACCACCAGGTTCAGGGACAGTTATCATCCCTCAACCAACATGAAGGAGGTTCAGGAGCCTCAGGACCCACACCACCAGGTTCAGGGACAATTATCACCCCTCAACCATCAGGAAGGAGGTACAGGAGCCTCAGGATCCACACCACCAGGTTCAGGGACAGTTATCACCCCTCAACCATCAGGAAGGAGGTACAGGAGCCACAGGACCCACACCACCAGGTTCAGGGACAGTTATCACCCCTCAACCATCAGGAAGGAGGTACAGTAGCCTCAGGACCCACACCACCAGATTCAGGGACAGTTATCTTCCCTCAGCCATCAGGAAGGAGATACAGGATCCTCAGGACCCACACCACCAGATTCAGGGACTGTTAACACCCCTCAAACATCAGGCAAGAGGTACAGGAGCCTCAGGACCCACCCCGCCACGTTAATGGACAGATATCACCCCTCAACAGTCAGGAATGAGGTACAGTAGCCTCAGGACCCACACCACCAGGTTCAGTGACAGTTATCACCCCTCAACCATCAGGAAGGAGGTACAGGAGCCTCAGGACCAACACCAGCAGGTTCAGGGACAGTTATTATCCCGCAACCATCAGGAAGGAGTTACAGGAGCCTCAGGACCAACACCACCAGCTTCGAGGATAGTTAACACCCCTCAAACATCAGGCAAGAGGTACAGGAGACTCAGGACCCACCACTCCACGTTAACAGACAGATATCTCCCCTCAACCAATATGATGGAGGGACAGGAGCCTCAGGACCTACCCCACCATGTTCAGGGACTGTTATCACGCCTCAACCATCAGGAAGGAGGTACGGGAGCCTCTGGACCCACAGCACCAGGTTCAGGAACAGTTATCACCCCCTCAGCCATCAGGAAAGAGGTACAGGAGCCTCAGAACCCACACCACCAGGTTCAGGGACTGTTATCACCCCTCAGCCGTCAGCAAGGAGGTACAGGAGCCTCAGGACCCACAGCACCGGGTTCAGGGACAGTTGTTACCCCTCAGCCAGTAGGAAGGAGGTACAGGAGCCTCAGGACCCACACCACCAGGTTCAAGGACAGTTATCACCCCCTCAACAATCAGGAAGGAGATACAGGAGCCTCACGACCCACACCACCAGGTTAAGGGACAGTTATCACAGCTCAACCTTCAAGAAGGATGTGCAAGGGCCTCAGGGCTCACACTACCAGGTGCTGGAATAGTTATCACCCCCTCAACCATCGGGACGGAGGTTCAAGGGCATCAGGAGAGACACCACCAGGTTCACGGACAGATAGAACACCTCAACGATCAGGAAGGAGGTACAGGAGCCTCAGGACCCACACCACCAGGTTCAGGGACAGTTATCACCCCTCAAACATCAGGCAAGAGGTACAGGAGCCTCAGGACCCACCCCTCCACGTTAATGGACAGATATCTCCCCTCAACAGTCAGGAATGAGGTACAGTAGCCTCAGGACCCAAACCACCAGGTTCAGTGACAGTTATCACCCCTCAACCATCAGGAAGGAGGTACAGGAGCCTCAGGACCAACACCAGCAGGTTCAGGGACAGTTATTATCCCGCAACCATCAGGAAGGAGTTACAGGAGCCTCAGGACCCACACCACCAGCTTCGAGGATAGTTAACACCCCTCAAACATCAGGCAAGAGGTACAGGAGACTCAGGACCCACCACTCCACGTTAACGGACAGATATCTCCCCTCAACCGATATGAAGGAGGGACAGGAGCCTCAGGACCCACGCCACCAGATTCAGGGACAGTTATCAACCCTCATCCGTCAGGAAGGAGTTATAGTAGCCTCAGGACCCACAGCACCGGGTTCAGGGACAGTTATTACCCCTCAGCCAGTAGGAAGGAGGTACAGGAGCCTCAGGACCCACACCACCAGGTTCAAGGACAGTTATCACCCCCTCAACCATCAGGAAGGAGATACAGGAGACTCACGACCCACACCACCAGGTTAAGGGACAGTTATCACAGCACAACCTTCAAGAATGATGTGCAAGGGCCTCAGGGCTCACACTACCAGGTGCTGGAATAGTTATCACCCCCTCAACCATCGGGACGGAGGTTCAAGGGCATCAGGAGAGACACCACCAGGTTCACGGACAGATAGAACACCTCAACGATCAGGAAGGAGGTACAGGAGCCTCAGGACCCACACCACCAGGTTCAGGGACAGTTATCACCCCTCAACCAACAGGAAGGAGGTACAGGATCCTCAGGACCCACACCAGCAGCTTCAGTAACAGTTATCAGCCCCTCAACCCTCAGAAAGGAGGAGCAGGAGCATTGAGACCACACCACCAGCTTCAGGGACAGATAACACCCCTCAACCATTAGGAAGGAGGTACAGGAGCCTCAGGCCCCAAACCAACAGGTTCAGGGACAGTTAACACCCCTCAACCATCAGGAAGGAGGTACAGGAGCCTCAAGACCCACACCACCAGCTTCAGGGACAGATAGCACCCCTCAACCATTAGGAAGGAGTTACAGGAGCCTCAGGCCCCAAAACACCAGGTTCAGGGACAGTTATCACCCCTCAGCCTTCAGGAAGGAGGTACAGGAGCCTCAGGACCCACCCCTCCACGTTAACGGACAGATATCTCCCCTCAACCAATATGAAGGAGGTACAGGAGCCTCAGGACCCACACCACCAGTTTCAGCAACAGTTATCACCCCTCAACAATCAGGAAGGAGGTACAGGAGCCTCGGAACTCACAGCACCAGGTTCAGGAACAGTTATCACCCCTCAACAGTCAGGTATGAGGTACAGGAGCCGCAGGACCCACCCCACCAGGTTAAGGGACAGTTATTACCCCTCAACCATGAGGAAGGAGGTACAGGATCCTTAGGACCCACACCACCAGATTCAGGGACATTTAGCATCCCTCAGCCATCAGGAAGGATGTACAGGAGCCTCAGGACTCACACCACCAAGTTTAGGGACAGTTATCACCCCTCAACCTTCAAGAAGGATGTGCAAGGGCCTCAGGGCTCACACTACCAGGTGCTGGAATAGTTATCACCCCCTCAACCATCGGGAAGGAGGTTCAAGGGCATCAGGAGAGACACCACCATGTTCACGGACAGATAGAACACCTCAACGATAAGGAAGGAGGTACAGGAGCCTCAGGACCCACACCACCAGGTTCAGGGACAGTTATCACCCCTCAACCATCAGGAAGGAGGTACAGGATCCTCAGGACCCACACCAGCAGCTTCAGTAACAGTTATCAGCCCCTCAACCCTCAGAAAGGAGGAGCAGGAGCATTGAGACCACACCACCAGCTTCAGGGACAGATAACACCCCTCAACCATTAGGAAGGAGGTACAGGAGCCTCAGGCCCCAAACCAACAGGTTCAGGGACAGTTAACACCCCTCAACCATCAGGAAGGAGGTACAGGAGCCTCAGGACCCACACCACCAGCTTCAGGGACAGATAGCACCCCTCAACCATTAGGAAGGAGGTACAGGAGCCACATGCCCCAAATCACCAGGTTCAGGGACAGTTATCACCCCTCAGCCTTCAGGAAGGAGGTACAGGAGCCTCAGGACCCACCCCTCCACGTTAACGGACAGATATCTCCCCTCAACCAATATGAAGGAGGTACAGGAGCCTCAGGACCCACACCACCAGTTTCAGCAACAGTTATCACCCCTCAACCCTCAGAAAGGAGGAGCAGGAGCATTGAGACCACACCACCAGCTTCAGGGACAGATAGCACCCCTCAACCATCAGGAAGGAGGTACAGGAGCATTGAGACCACACCACCAGCTTCAGGGACAGATAGCACACCTCAACCATTAGGAAGGAGGTACAGGAGCCTCAGGACACACACCACCAGCTTCAGGGACAGATAGCACCCCTCAACCATTAGGAAGGAGGTACAGGAACCTCAGGCCCCACACCACCAGGTTCAGGGACAGTTATCACCCCTCAGCCGTAAGGAAGGAGGTACAGTAGCCTCAGGACCCACACCACCAGGTTCAGTGACAGTTATCACCCCTCAACCATCAGGAAGGAGTTACAGGAGCCTCAGCACCCACACCACCAGCTTCAGGGATAGTTAACACCCCTCAAACATCAGCCAAGAGATACAGGAGCCTCAGGACCCACCCCTCCACGTAACGGACAAATATCACCCCTCAACCCATCTGATGGAGGTACAGGAGCCGCAGGACCCACCCCACCAGGTTCAGGGACAGTTATTACGCCTCAACCATCAGAAAGGAGGTACAGTATCCTCAGGACCCACACCACATGTTCAGGCACAGTTATCACCCATCAACCATCAGGAAGGAGGTAGCAGAGCCTCAGGACCCACACCACCAGGTTCAGGGACTGTTATCTTCCCTCAACCATCAGGAAGGAGGTACAGGAGCCTCAGGACACACACCACCAGGTTCAGGGACAGTTATCACCCCTCAACCATCAGGAAGGATGTACAGGAGTCTCAGGAGCCACACCACCAGGTTCAGGGACAGCTATCACCCCCCAACCATCAGGAAGGAGGTACTGGAGCCTCAATACCCATACCACCAGGTTCAGGGACAGTTATCACCCCTCAGCCATCAGGAAGGAGGTACAGGAGCCTCAGGACCCACACCACCAGGTTCAGGGTCAGATATCACCCCTCAACCATCAGGAAGGAGGTACAGGAGCCTCAGGACCCACACCACCATGTTCAGGCACAGTTATCACCCATCAATCATCAGGAAGGGGATACCGGAGTCTCAGGACCCACACCACCAGGTTCAGGGACTGTTATCACCCCTCAACCATCAGGAAGGAGGTACGGGAGCCTCAGGACCCACAGCACCAGGTTCAGGGACTGTTATCACCCCTCAACAGTCAGGAATGAGGTACAGGATCCTCAGGACCCACACCAGCAGCTTCAGTAACAGTTATCAGCCCCTCAACCCTCAGAAAGGAGGAGCAGGAGCATTGAGACCACACCACCAGTTTCAGGGACAGTTATCACCCATCAACCATCAGGAAGGAGGTACAGGATCCTCAGGACCCACACCACCAGCTTCAGGGACAGTTATCAACCCTCAACCATCAGGAAGGAGTTACAGGAGCCTCAGGACCAACCCCTCCACGTTAACGGACAGATATCTCCCCTCAACCAATATGAAGGAGGTACAGGAGCCTCAGGACCCACACCACCAGTTTCAGCAACAGTTATCACCCCTCAACAATCAGGATGGAGGTACAGGAGCCTCGGAACTCACACCACCAGGTTCAGGAACAGTTATCACCCCTCAACAGTCAGGAATGAGGTACAGGAGCCGCAGGACCCACCCCACCAGGCTAAGGGACAGTTATTAGCCCTCAACCATCAGAAAGGAGGTACAGGATCCTCAGGACCCACACCACCAGATTCAGGGAAAGTTATCTTCCCTCAACCATCAGGAAGGAGGTACAGGTGCCTCAGGACACACACCACCTGATTCAGGGACACTTATCACCCCTCAACCATCAGGAAGGAAGTACAGGAGCCTCAGGGCCCACACCAGCAGCTTCAGTAACAGTTATCAGCCCCTCAACCCTCAGAAAGGAGGAGCATGAGCATTGAGACCACACCACCAGCTTCAGAGACAGATAGCACCCCTCAACCATTAGGAAGGAGGTACAGGAGCCTCAGGACCTACCCCACCATGTTCAGGGACCGGTATCACCTCAACCATCAGGAAGGAGGTACAGGAGCCTCAGGACCCACACCACCAGGTTCCGGGACAGTTATCACCCCTCAACCATCAGGAAGGTGGTACAGGAGCCTCAGGACTCACCCCACCAGATTAAGGGACAGTTATTGCCCCTCAACCATCAGAAAGGAGGTACAGTAGCCTCAGGACCCACACCACCAGATTCAGGGACAGTTATCTTCCCTCAGCCATCAGGAAGGAGATACAGGATCCTCAGGACCCACACCACCAGATTCAGGGACAGTTATCTTCCCTCAGCCATCCGCAAGGAGGTACAGGAGCCTCAGGACCCACACCACCAAGTTCAAGGAGAGATATGACTGCTCAACCATCATGAAGGCGGTACAGTAGCCTCAGGACCTACCCCACCATGCTCAGGGACTGTTATCACGCCTCAATCATCTGGAAGGAGGTACGGGAGCTTCTGGACCCACACCACCAGGTTCAGGGACAGTTATCACCCCTGAACCATCAGGAAGGAGGTACAGGAGCCTCAGGACCCACACCACCAGGTTCAGGGACAGTTATCACCCCTCAACTATCAGGAAGGAGGTACAGGAGCCGCAGGACCCACACCAGCAGCTTCAGTAACAGTTATCAGCCTCTCAACCCTCAGAAAGGAGGAGCAGGAGCATTGAGACCACAACACCAGCTTCAGGGACAGATAGCACCCCTCAACCATTAGGAAGGAGGTACAGGAGCCTCAGGCCCCAAACCACCAGGTTCAGGGACAGTTAACACCCCTCAACCATCAGGAAGGAGGTACAAGAGCCTCAGGACCCACACCACCAGCTTCAGGGACAGTTATCACCCCTCAACCATCAGGAAGGAGGTACAGGAGCCTCAGGACCCACACCACCAGGTTCAGGGACAGTTATCACCCCTCAACCATCTGGAAGGAGGTACAGGAGCCTCAGGATCCACACCACCAGGTTCAGGGACAGTTATCACCCCTCAACCATCAGGAAGGAGGTACAGGAGCCACAGGACCCACACCACCAGGTTCAGGGACAGTTATCACCCCTCAACCATCAGGAAGGAGGTACAGTAGCCTCAGGACCCACACCACCAGATTCAGGGACAGTTATCTTCCCTCAGCCATCAGGAAGGAGATACAGGATCCTCAGGACCCACACCACCAGATTCAGGGACTGTTAACACCCCTCAAACATCAGGCAAGAGGTACAGGAGCCTCAGGAACCACCCCTCCACGTTAATGGACAGATATCTCCCCTCAACCAATGTGAAGGAGGTACAGGAGCCTCAGGACCCACATCACCAGGTTCAGGGACATTTATCACCCCTCAACCATCAGGATGGAGGTACAGGAGCCTCGGAACTCACACCACCAGGTTCAGGAACAGTTATCACCCCTCAACAGTCAGGAATGAGGTAGAGGAGCCTCAGGACCCACGCTACCAGGTTAAGGGACAGTTATTACCCCTCAACCATCAGAAAGGAGGTACAGTAGCCTCAGGACCCACAGCACCAGATTCAGGGACAGTTATCTTCCCTCAGCCATCAGGAAGGAGATACAGGATCCTCAGGACCCACACCACCAGATTCAGGGACAGTTATCTTCCCTCAGCCATCAGCAAGGAGGTACAGGAGCCTCAGGACCCACACCACCAAGTTCAAGGAGAGATATGACTGCTCAAACATCATGAAGGCGGTACAGTAGCCTCAGGACCTACCCCACCATGCTCAGGGACTGTTATCACGCCTCAATCATCTGGAAGGAGGTACGGGAGCTTCTGGACCCACACCACCAGGTTCAGGGACAGTTATCACCCCTGAACCATCAGGAAGGAGGTACAGGAGCCTCAGGACCCACACCACCATGTTCAGGCACAGTTATCACCCATCAATCATCAGGAAGGGGATACCGGAGTCTCAGGACCCACACCACCAGGTTCACGGACTGTTATCACCCCTCAACCATCAGGAAGGAGGTACGGGAGCCTCAGGACCCACAGCACCAGGTTCAGGGACTGTTATCACCCCTCAACAGTCAGGAATGAGGTACAGGATCCTCAGGACCCACACCAGCAGCTTCAGTAACAGTTATCAGCCCCTCAACCCTCAGAAAGGAGGAGCAGGAGCATTGAGACCACACCACCAGTTTCAGGGACAGTTATCACCCATCAACCATCAGGAAGGAGGTACAGGATCCTCAGGACCCACACCACCAGCTTCAGGGACAGTTATCAACCCTCCACCATCAGGAAGGAGTTACAGGAGCCTCAGGACCAACCCCTCCACGTTAACGGACAGATATCTCCCCTCAACCAATATGAAGGAGGTACAGGAGCCTCAGGACCCACACCACCAGTTTCAGCAACAGTTATCACCCCTCAACAATCAGGATGGAGGTACAGGAGCCACAGGACCCACACCACCAGATTCAGGGAAAGTTATCTTCCCTCAACCATCAGGAAGGAGGTACAGGTGCCTCAGGACACACACCACCTGATTCAGGGACACTTATCACCCCTCAACCATCAGGAAGGAAGTACAGGAGCCTCAGGGCCCACACCAGCAGCTTCAGTAACAGTTATCAGCCCCTCAACCCTCAGAAAGGAGGAGCATGAGCATTGAGACCACACCACCAGCTTCAGAGACAGATAGCACCCCTCAACCATTAGGAAGGAGGTACAGGAGCCTCAGGACCTACCCCACCATGTTCAGGGACCGGTATCACCTCTTAACCATCAGGAAGGAGGTACAGGAGCCTCAGGACCCACCCCTCCACGTTAATGGACAGATATCTCCCCTCAACCAATATGAAGGAGGTACAGGAGCCTCAGGACCCACTCCACCAGGTTCAGGGACAGTTATCACCCCTCAACCATCAGGATGGAGGTACAGGAGCCTCGGAACTCACAACAGCAGGTTCAGGAACAGTTATCACCCCTCAACAGTCAGGAATGAGGTAGAGGAGGCTCAGGACCCACGCTACCAGGTTAAGGGACAGTTATTACCCCTCAACCATCAGAAAGGAGGTACAGTAGCCTCAGGACCCACACCACCAGATTCAGGGACAGTTATCTTCCCTCAGCCATCAGGAAGGAGATACAGGATCCTCAGGACCCACACCACCAGATTCAGGGACAGTTATCTTCCCTCAGCCATCAGCAAGGAGGTACAGGAGCCTCAGGACCCACACCACCAAGTTCAAGGAGAGATATGACTGCTCAACCATCATGAAGGCGGTACAGTAGCCTCAGGACCTACCCCACCATGCTCAGGGACTGTTATCACGCCTCAATCATCTGGAAGGAGGTACGGGAGCTTCTGGACCCACACCACCAGGTTCAGGGACAGTTATCACCCCTGAACCATCAGGAAGGAGGTACAGGAGCCTCAGGACCCACACCACCAGGTTCAGGGACAGTTATCACCCCTCAACTATCAGGAAGGAGGTACAGGAGCCTCAGGACCCACACCAGCAGCTTCAGTAACAGTTATCAGCCTCTCAACCCTCAGAAAGGTGGAGCAGGAGCATTGAGACCACACCACCAGCTTCAGGGACAGATAGCACCCCTCAACCATTAGGAAGGAGGTACAGGAGCCTCAGGCCCCAAACCACCAGGTTCAGGGACAGTTAACACCCCTCAACCATCAGGAAGGAGGTACAAGTGCCTCAGGACCCACACCACCAGGTACAAAAACAGCTATCACCCTTCAACCATCAGGAAGGAGGTACAGGAGCCTCAGGACCCACACCACCAGGTTCAGGGACAGTTATCACCCCTCAACCATCTGGAAGGAGGTACAGGAGCCTCAGGATCCACACCACCAGGTTCAGGGACAGTTATCACCCCTCAACCATCAGGAAGGAGGTACAGGAGCCACAGGACCCACACCACCAGGTTCAGGGACAGTTATCACCCCTCAACCATCAGGAAGGAGGTACAGTAGCCTCAGGACCCACACCACCAGATTCAGGGACAGTTATCTTCCCTCAGCCATCAGGAAGGAGATACAGGATCCTCAGGACCCACACCACCAGATTCAGGGACTGTTAACACCCCTCAAACATCAGGCAAGAGGTACAGGAGCCTCAGGACCCACCCCTCCACGTTAATCGACAGATATCTCCCCTCAACCAATGTGAAGGAGGTACAGGAGCCTCAGGACCCACACCACCAGGTTCAGGGACATTTATCACCCCTCAACCATCAGGATGGAGGTACAGGAGCCTCGGAACTCACACCAGCAGGTTCAGGAACAGTTATCACCCCTCAACAGTCAGGAATGAGGTAGAGGAGCCTCAGGACCCACGCTACCAGGTTAAGGGACAGTTATTACCCCTCAACCATCAGAAAGGAGGTACAGTAGCCTCAGGACCCACACCACCAGATTCAGGGACAGTTATCTTCCCTCAGCCATCAGGAAGGAGATACAGGAGCCTCAGGACCCGCACCACCAGATTCAGGGACAGTTATCTTCCCTCAGCCATCAGCAAGGAGGTACAGGAGCCTCAGGACCCACACCACCAAGTTCAAGGAGAGATATGACTGCTCAAACATCATGAAGGCGGTACAGTAGCCTCAGGACCTACCCCACCATGCTCAGGGACTGTTATCACGCCTCAATCATCTGGAAGGAGGTACGGGAGCTTCTGGACCCACACCACCAGGTTCAGGGACAGTTATCACCCCTGAACCATCAGGAAGGAGGTACAGGAGCCTCAGGACCCACACCACCAGGTTCAGGGACAGTTATCACCCCTCAACTATCAGGAAGGAGGTACAGGAGCCTCAGGACCCACACCAGCAGCTTCAGTAACAGTTATCAGCCTCTCAACCCTCAGAAAGGAGGAGCAGGAGCATTGAGACAACACCACCAGCTTCAGGGACAGATATCACCCCTCAACCATTAGGAAGGAGGTACAGGAGCCTCAGGCCCCAAACCACCAGGTTCAGGGACAGTTAACACCCCTCAACCATCAGGAAGGAGGTACAAGAGCCTCAGGACCCACACCACCAGCTTCAGGGACAGTTATCACCCCTCAGCCGTCTGGAAGGAGGTACAGGAGCCGCAGGACCCACACCACCGGGTTCAGGGAAAGTTATCACCCCTCAGCCGTCAGGAAGGAGGTACAGGAGCCTCAGGACCCACACCACCAGGTTCAGGGACAGTTATTGTCCCGCAACTATCTGGAAGGAGTTACAGGAGCCTCAGGACCCACACCACCAGCTTCAGGGATAGTTAACACCCCTCAAACATCAAACAAGAGGTACAGGAGCCTCAGGACCCACCCCTCCACGTTAACGGACAGATATCTCCCCTCAACCAATATGAAGGAGGTACAGGAGCCTCAGGACCCACACCACCAGGTTCAGGGACAGTTATCACCCCTCAACCATCAGAAAGGAGGTACAGGAGCCGCAGGACCCACCCCACCAGATTCAGGGACAGTTATATTCCCTCAGCCATCAGGAAGGAGGTACAGGATCCTCAGGACACACACCACCAGATTCAGGGACAGTTATCTTCCCACAGCCATCAGGAAGGAGGTACAGGAGCCTCAGGACCTACCCCACAATGTTCAGGGACTGTTATCACGCCTCAACCATCAGGAAGGAGGTACGGGAGCCTCTGGACCCACAGCACCAGCTTCAGGAACAGTTATCACCCCCTCTGCCAATGGGAAGGAGGTACAGGAGCCTCAGGACCCACACCACCAGGTTCAGGGACAGTTATCACCCATCAACCATCAGGAAGGAGGTACGGGAGCCTCAGGACCCACAGCACCAGGTTCAGGGACAGTTACCACCTCCTCAGCCATTAGGAAGGAGGTACAGGAGCCTCAGGACCCAAACCACCAGGTTCTGGGACAGTTATCACCCATCAACCATCAGGATGGAGGTACAGGAACCTCAGGACCCACACCTCCAGGTTCAGGGACAGTTATCACCCCTCAGCCGTCAGGAAGGAGGTACAGGAGCCGCAGGACCCACACCACCGGGTTCAGGGAAAGTTATCACCCCTCAGCCGTCAGGAAGGAGGTACAGGAGCCTCAGGACCCACACCACCAGGTTCAGGGACAGTTATTGTCCCGCAACTATCTGGAAGGAGTTACAGGAGCCTCAGGACCCACACCACCAGCTTCAGGGATAGTTAACACCCCTCAAACATCAAACAAGAGGTACAGGAGCCTCAGGACCCACCCCTCCACGTTAACGGACAGATATCTCCCCTCAACCAATATGAAGGAGGTACAGGAGCCTCAGGACCCACACCACCAGGTTCAGGGACAGTTATCACCCCTCAGCCGTCAGGAAGGAGGTGCAGGAGCCGCAGGACCCACACCACCGGGTTCAGGGAAAGTTATCACCCCTCAGCCGTCAGGAAGGAGGTACAGGAGCCTCAGGACCCACACCACCAGCTTCAGGGATAGTTAACACCCCTCAAACATCAAACAAGAGGTACAGGAGCCTCAGGACCCACCCCTCCACGTTAACGGACAGATATCTCCCCTCAACCAATATGAAGGAGGTACAGGAGCCTCAGGACCCACACCACCAGGTTCAGGGAAAGTTATCACCCCTCAGCCGTCAGGAAGGAGTTACAGGAGCCTCAGGACCCACACCACCAGCTTCAGGGATAGTTAACACCCCTCAAACATCAAACAAGAGGTACAGGAGCCTCAGGACCCACCCCTCCACGTTAACGGACAGATATCTCCCCTCAACCAATATGAAGGAGGTACAGGAGCCTCAGGACCCACACCTCCAGGTTCAGGGACAGTTATCACCCCTCAGCCGTCAGGAAGGAGGTACAGGAGCCGCAGGACCCACACCACCAGATTCAGGGACAGTTATATTCCCTCAGCCGTCAGGAAGGAGGTACAGGAGCCTCAGGACCCACACCACCAGCTTCAGGGATAGTTAACACCCCTCAAACATCAAACAAGAGGTACAGGAGCCTCAGGACCCACCCCTCCACGTTAACGGACAGATATCTCCCCTCAACCAATATGAAGGAGGTACAGGAGCCTCAGGACCCACACCACCAGGTTCAGGGAAAGTTATCACCCCTCAGCCGTCAGGAAGGAGTTACAGGAGCCTCAGGACCCACACCACCAGCTTCAGGGATAGTTAACACCCCTCAAACATCAAACAAGAGGTACAGGAGCCTCAGGACCCACCCCTCCACGTTAACGGACAGATATCTCCCCTCAACCAATATGAAGGAGGTACAGGAGCCTCAGGACCCACACCACCAGGTTCAGGGACAGTTATCACCCCTCAACCATCAGAAAGGAGGTACAGGAGCCGCAGGACCCACCCCACCAGATTCAGGGACAGTTATATTCCCTCAGCCATCAGGAAGGAGGTACAGGATCCTCAGGACCCACACCACCAGATTCAGGGACAGTTATCTTCCCTCAGCCATCAGGAAGGAGGTACAGGAGCCTCAGGACCTACCCCACCATGTTCAGGGACTGTTATCACGCCTCAACCATCAGGAAGGAGGTACGGGAGCCTCTGGACCCACAGCACCAGCTTCAGGAACAGTTATCACCCCCTCTGCCAATGGGAAGGAGGTACAGGTGCCTCAGGACCCACACCACCAGGTTCAGGGACAGTTATCACCCATCAACCATCAGGAAGGAGGTACGGGAGCCTCAGGACCCACAGCACCAGGTTCAGGGACAGTTACCACCTCCTCAGCCATTAGGAAGGAGGTACAGGAGCCTCAGGACCCACACCACCAGGCTCTGGGACAGTTATCACCCATCAACCATCAGGATGGAGGTACAGGAACCTCAGGACCCACACCTCCAGGTTCAGGGACAGTTATCACCCCTCAGCCGTCAGGAAGGAGGTACAGGAGCCGCAGGACCCACACCACCGGGTTCAGGGAAAGTTATCACCCCTCAGCCGTCAGGAAGGAGGTACAGGAGCCTCAGGACCCACACCACCAGGTTCAGGGACAGTTATTGTCCCGCAACTATCTGGAAGGAGTTACAGGAGCCTCAGGACCCACACCACCAGCTTCAGGGATAGTTAACACCCCTCAAACATCAAACAAGAGGTACAGGATCCTCAGGACCCACACCACCAGATTCAGGGACAGTTATCTTCCCTCAGCCATCAGGAAGGAGGTACAGGAGCCTCAGGACCTACCCCACCATGTTCAGGGACTGTTATCACGCCTCAACCATCAGGAAGGAGGTACGGGAGCCTCTGGACCCACAGCACCAGCTTCAGGAACAGTTATCACCCCCTCTGCCAATGGGAAGGAGGTACAGGAGCCTCAGGACCCACACCACCAGGTTCAGGGACAGTTATCACCCATCAACCATCAGGAAGGAGGTACGGGAGCCTCAGGACCCACAGCACCAGGTTCAGGGACAGTTACCACCTCCTCAGCCATTAGGAAGGAGGTACAGGAGCCTCAGGACCCACACCACCAGGTTCTGGGACAGTTATCACCCATCAACCATCAGGATGGAGGTACAGGAACCTCAGGACCCACACCTCCAGGTTCAGGGACAGTTATCACCCATCAACCATCAGGAAGGAGGTACGGGAGCCTCAGGACCCACGGCACCAGGTTCAGGGACAGTTACCACCTCCTCAGCCGTTAGGAAGGAGGTACAGGAGCCTCAGGACCCACACCACCAGGTTCTGGGACAGTTATCACCCATCAACCATCAGGATGGAGGTACAGGAACCTCAGGACCCACACCACATGTTCAGGGACAGTTATCACCCCTCAACCATCAGGAAGGAGGTACAGGAGCCTCAGGACCCACACCACCAGGTTCAGGGACAGTTATCACCCCCTCAACCATCAGGAAGGAGGTACTGGAGCCTCAGGACACACACCACCAGGTTCAGGGACAGTTATCACCCCTCAACAATCAGGAAGGAGGTACAGGAGCCTCAGGACCCACAGCACCAGGTTCAGGGACAGTTATCACCCCCTCAACCACCAGGCTCTTGAACCAGACGGAATAACTTCAGTCCCCCCATCACTGTAATGTTCGCAGAAGCTACAGGCTCTCTTCCCAAGGACCCTTCATCTGACAGTCACGATATTTACTGCTGGTTTATTAATTTGTTTTCCGCGTCCGCACACTCCATTGCTCCGGCTGTCCGCCCCGTCGGCGCGGCCGTTACGTTGATTCCGCCGTGATCACTGGATTTGTTGGGACTGCCCGGAAGGAGACGGGTGTCGGGGAAGGGGTGGGATTCGAATACAGAGACACATCGGACACCTCACCCTCCCGTCACCGCAGCGGGGCCGCGACTAACGGCGCCGCGCCTTCTCGGCCCGGAGGTCTCCGGGAAACCTCCTCACCCCACGCAGGGGCACAGGAGGAGCGAGAGGGGGAGGGCGCGGACTTAAGCTGACCACCGTGGGAGGGGCACTGGGGCTGGGCCGAGGCCAGGTTCCCGCCTCCAGGGATCCGGGACGTGTCGGCTCCTCCCCGAGACCCGGAGGAGGTTAGCAGAGGCCTCCGCAGGCCGGCGCGGACCCCTCCCCCGCCTCACTGGAGCAGCTGGCCGGCGTGGACCCGGTAGTGGGCCACGAGGTGGGAGGAGCGGGTGAAGGCTTTGCCGCACTCGGAGCAGGGGTAGGGCCGCTCGCCGGTGTGAACCGCGCGGTGCGTCTGCAGGTTGGAGAGCTGCGTGAAGCGGCGGCCGCAGTCCGGGCAGGGGAAGGGCCGCTCCCCGGTGTGCACCCGCCGGTGCAGCGTCAGCTCGAAGGCCCGGGCGAAGCCCTTGCCGCAGTCGGCGCAGGCGAAGGGCCGCGGGCCGGCGTGGAGCCGCCGGTGCAGCCTCAGCTCGAAGGACCAGACGAAGCCCTTGCCGCAGTCCGGGCAGACGAACGGCCGCTCGCCGGTGTGCAGCCGCCGGTGCCGCTGCAGGTGGGACGACTGGGTGAAGGCCCTGCCGCAGTCGGGGCAGGGGAAGGGCCGCTCGCCGGTGTGCACCCGCCGGTGGACCCGCAGCTGGAAGGGCTGGGCGAAGCCCTTGCCGCAGTCGGGGCAGAGGAAGGGCCGCTCGCCGGTGTGGGCCGCCTGGTGGGCCAGCAGGTCCGAGGAGCGGGTGAAGGACTTCTGGCAGAGCGAGCAGGCGAAGGGCCTCTCGCCGGTGTGGGCCGCCTGGTGCCGCCGCAGGTAGGCCGCCCGGGTGAAGCCCTTCCCGCAGATCGGGCAGGCGAACGGCTTCTCCCCCGTGTGGGCCGCCCGGTGCGCCAGGAGGTGGGACGACTGCGAGAACCCGCGCCCGCAGTCCGGGCAGGCGAATGGCATCTCCCCTCTCCGGCACGGGCGAGGGGGGGGTCCGCCCCCTACGCCGACGGCTTGCCACTCCCCGACCTGCAAGAGGGGTCACAAGAGACATCGGTTAGCATCAGACAGTCACCTCCACGGCCAATCCAGCTCCTTGACCTCTGACCCGGGCGGAGGCATCGTCGGGCCTCCTAACTATACGGGGGGAAGGACAGATCACTTTATCTTCCCGTGTCTATCTTTTAAAACTTGGACAGCCTACGCAGGGGAAGTAACATTAATCGCAATATTAAACAAAACGGGGCGAGACCACACACTGCCTTGTGGGAGAGGTGCCAGGGGCGATTGAGAAGTTCGTAGCATGAGGTCGGAGGAGTCGATTTTAGAAAACCTAGCACGTTTACTTTTCAACATCGTTTCCCCCCCTCCCCGCCTACACGTACAAGCTCAGTCCAGCGGTCGTGGAGCGTACGGTTCTTGTCCACAGCATGGGGTGATTGATAAACTCCGTTGGCCTCAGGTAGAAGGAGATGTGGTATTAATTTCAAACTTTCCGCATTGTCACTCAAACAGTTGAACTGCACGTGCTTCCTCAGCATCTGCCGGACAAGTCTGTACTTTCAAAGAACACTGAGGCTGTCTACAAGAAGGGTCAGGGCCGTCTCTGCTTCCTGAGGAGACTGAGGTCCTTTAACATCTGCCGGACGATGCTGAGGATGTTCTACGAGTCTGTGGCGGCCAGTGCTATCATGTTTGCTGTTGTGTGCCGGGGCAGCAGGCTGAGGGTAGCAGACACCAACAGAATCAACAAACTCATTCGTAAGGCCAGTGATGTTGTGGGGGTGGAACTGGACTCTCTGACGGTGGTGTCTGAAAAGAGGATGCTGTCCAAGTTGCATGCCATCTTGGACAATGTCTCCCATCCACTCCATAATGTACTGGTTAGACACAGGAGTACATTCAGCCAGAGACTCATTCCACCGAGATGTAAGACTGAGCGTCATAGGAAGTCATTCCTGCCCGTGGCCATCAAACTTTACAACTCCTCCCTCGGAGTGTCAGACACCCTGAGCCAATAGGCTGGTCCTGGACTTATTTCCACTGGGCATAATTAACTGATTATTATTTAATTATTCATGGTTTTATACCGCTATATTTCTTCACTATTCTTGGTTGGAGCGGCTGTAACGAAACCCAATTTCCCTCGGGATCAATAAATTATGTCTGCCTGTCTGTAAGAGGAGTGTCTTGGACCTCCCAGGGGTGGATAATTTCATGGCCCAAGGTAGAAGACGAGTTATTAACGTCAAACTTTCTGCATTATCACTCAAAGAGTTGAACTGCACGTGCGTGTCAGGAGGGCGTCTCGGACCTCCCAGGGGCAATTGATAAGTTTGTGGCCTTAGGTAGAAGGAGGTGAGTTGTACAGCTCCCTTTACACGCACGTGCAGTTCAACTCTTTGAGTGAGAACGCGGAAAGTTTGAAGTTAATAACTCATCTCCTTCTACCCTAGGCCACGAACTTAATCAATCAGACACCCCCCCTCCCCCCCACCGTGCTGTGGACCACTTCCGGAGGTCCAAGATGCTGACTTCTACCGAGAAGGGATGCGGTAATCTCCACGACCGCCGGACTGCTGGATTAGCTGAGGAGATCATCGGGGTCTCTCCTCCCGCCATCACGGGCATTTACACCACACGCTGCACCCGCAAAGCAAACAGCGTTATGAAGGACTCCACACACCCCTCGTACAAACTCTTCTCCCTCCTGCCGTCTGGGAAAAGGCTCCGAAGCATTCGGGCTCTCACGAACAGACTGTGTAACAGTTTCTTCCCCCGGGCTGTCAGACTCCTCAATACCCAGAGTCTGGACAATACCCCAATCTAGGCAACATCCTTGTAAATCTCCTCCGCACCCTTTCTATGGCTTCCACGTCCTTCCTGCAGTGAGGCGACCAGAACTGAGCACAGTACTCCAAGTGGGGTCTGACCAGGGTCCGATAGAGCTGCAACATTACCTCTCGGCTCCTAAACTCAATCCAGGAAACATACTTGTAAATCTCCTCCGCACCCTTTCTATGGCTTCCACGTCCTTCCTACAGTGAGGCGACCGGAACATTACTGCCCTATTGTCCCTCCTGTTTGTTATTAACTGTAATGCCTGCACTGTTCTTGTGCACTTTACACAGTCCTGGGTCGGTCTGTAGTCTGCTGTAGCTTTCCCCGTGTTGTTTTTTAATTACGTAGTTCAGTCTAGTTGTTGTACTGTGTCATGTGACACCAGGGTGCTGAAAAACGTTGTCTCGTTTTCACCGTGTGCTGTACCAGCAGTTACGGTCGAAATGACAATCAAAAGGTGACCTGACAAGGTGCGTAAATGCAGGAAAGATAAACCTGCTAGGCTTTCTAAAACCGACCCCTTCTACCTTGGGCCACAAACTCATCAATCACCCCTCAGAAGTTACACTCGTGCTCCTACGAGACAGAGAAACCTGCAGCGCGTTGCGGCCCGCAACCTCGGGCCGAGCACGGCGCCAACAACTCCCCCCACCGCGTGGCCCCCTGCTCTCCTCAGGCCCGTGCGCCAATTCTGCTGACGGGCCCGATTTCGAGTCCCTTCCGTGCCGTCTGCCTGACACCGGGGTGGGTGACTCTTGTACGGGGGGGGGGGGGGAGATGGAAGGAGGGAAAACCGTCGGCTCCAACTCGTGCACATTGGACTGAGTGTCACAATGATATTTTCTCCGAGATAGGGACTGGGGTGGGGTGGGGGCAGTGAATCCCCGCACAGAGAGATGGAAACGTGGAAAATCTACGGCACAATACAGGCCCTTCGGCCCGCAAAGCTGTGCCCTACATGTCCCTAGAAATTACCCGGGTTACCCACGGCCCTCTATTTTTCTAAGCTCCACGTACCCATCCAGGAGTCTCTTAACAGACCCTATCGTATCCGCCTCCACCACCTTCACCGGCAGCCCATTCCACACACTCATCACTCTCTGGGTGAAAATCTCACCCCTGACATCTCCTCTGTACCTACTCCCCAGCACCTCAAACCCGTGTCCTCTTGTGGCAACCGTTTCAGCCCCGGGGAAAAGCCTCTGACTATCCACACGATCAATGCCTCTCATCATCTTGTACACCTCTATCGGGTCACCTCTCATCCTCCGTCACTCCGAGGAGAAAAGGCCGAGTTCACTCGACCTGTTCTCATAAGGCATGCTCCCCAATCCGGGCAACATCCTTGTCAATCTCCTCTGCACCCTTTCTATGGCTTCCACGTCCTTCCTGTAGTGAGGCGACCGGAACTGAGCACAGTACTCCAAGTGGGGTCTGACCAGGGTCCGATAGAGCTGCAACGTTACCTCTCGGCTCCTAAACTCAGTCCCACGATTGATGAAGGCCAATACACCGTACGCCTTCTTAACCACAGACAGACAGACATACTTTATCGATCCCGAGGGAAACTGGGTTTTGTTACAGCCACACCAACCAAGAATAGAGCAGAAATATAGCAATATGAAACTATAAATAAATAATAATAAGTTAATTATGCCAAGTGGAAATAAGTCCAGGACCAGCCTACTGGCTCAGGGTGCCTGACACTCCGAGGGAGGAGTTGTAAAGTTTGATGGCCACAGGCAGGAATGACTTCCTATGACGCTCAGTGTTACATCTCGGTGGAACGAGTCTCTGGCTGAATGTACTCCTGTGCCTGACCGGTACACTATGGAGTGGATGGGAGACATTGTCCAAGATGGCATGCAACAGTTCCACCCCCACAACATCACTGGCCTCACGAATGAGTTTGTTGATTCTGTTGGTGTCTGCTACCCTCAGCCTGCTGCCCCGGCACACAACAGCAAACATGATAGCACTGGCCACCACAGCCTCGTAGAACATCCTCAGCATCGTCGGGCAGATGTTAAAGGACCTCAGTCTCCTCAGGAAATAGAGACGGCTCTGACCCTTCTTGTAGACAGCCTCAGTGTTCTTTGACCAGTCCAGTTTATTGTCAATTCGTATCCCCAGGTATTTGTAATCCTCCACCATGTCCCTTGGATGGAAACAGGGGTCACCGGTGCCCAAGCCCTCCTCAGGTCCACCACCAGCTCCTTAGTCCTTTTCACATTAAGCTGCAGATGATTCTGCTCGCACCGTGTGACAAAGTTTCCCACCGTAGCCCTGTACTCAGCCTAAATTTGCTGATGACACAAAGGCCGGGGGTGTAGTGGATAGTGTGGAGGGCTGTTAGAGGTTACAGCGGGACATCGATAGGATGCAGAACTGGGCTGAGAGGTGGCAGATGGAGTTCAACCCAGATAAGTGTGAGGTGGTTCATTTCGGTCAGTCAAATATGATGGCAGAATATAGTATTAATGGTGAGACTCCGGGCAGTGTGGAGGATCAGAGGGATCTTGGGGTCCGAGTCCACAGGACGCTCAAAGCAGCTGCGCAGGTTGACTTTGTGGTTAAGAAGGCGTACGGTGTATTGGCCTTCATCAATTGTGGGATTGAGTTTAGGAGCCGAGAGTTAATGTTGCAGCTCTATCGGACCCTGGTCAGACCCCACTTGGAGTACTGTGCTCAGTTCTGGTCGCCTCACTACAGGAAGAACGTGGAAGCCATAGAAAGGGTGCAGAGGAGATTGACAAGGATGTTGTCTGGCTGTTTTAGGGCCTGGGTTCCGGATGACAAAAAAGAAACGGCTTACCAACCATAGGACAGCACAGAACAGGCCTTTCAGCCCTTCTTGGCTGTGCCGAACCATTTTCTGCCCAGTCCCACTGACCTGCACCCGGACCATATCCCTCCGTACCCCTCTCATCCGTGTACCTGTCCGTGTTTTTCTTAAATGTTAAAAGTGAGCCCGCATTCACCACTTCATCTGGCAGCTCATTCACACTCCCACCACTCTCTGTGTGAGGAAGCCCCCCCAAAATTACCTTTAAATTTTTCCCCCTTCACCCTTAACCCATGTCCTCTGGTTTTTCTCTCCCCCGGCCTCAGTGGAAAAAGCCTGCTTGCATTCACTCTATCTATACCCATCATAATTTTATACACCTCTATCAAATCTCCCCTCGTTCTCCTACGCTCCAGGGAATAAAGTCCCTAACCTGTTCAACCTTTCTCTGTAACTCAGTTTCTCAAGTCCGGCAACATCCTTGTAAACCTTCTCTGCACTCTTTCAACCTTATTAATATCCTTCCTGTAATTCGGTGACCAAAACTGCACACAATACTCCAAATTCGGCCTCACCAATGCCTTATACGACCTCACCATAACATTCCAACTCTTATACTCAATACTGTGATTTATAAAGGCCAATGTACCAGAAGCTCTCTTTACGACCCTATCTACCCGTGACGCCACTTTTAGGGAATTGTGTATCTGTACTCGCAGATCCCTCTGTTCTACTGCACCCCTCAGTGTCCGACCATTTACCCTGTATGTTCGACCTTGGTTTGACCTTCTGAAGTGCAACCGAACACCTGTCAGTATAGGTAGCAGGGCCGACTGCCACCGCTTTGGGCTCATGTTGGGTGGGTTTTTTTAATCTGTCCTGGCACAGTTATAACTTGCTCAGATTCTCTTCCGCACCGGACGGGACTCGGAACAGGTCGTCGTGGCAGTCGAGTCAGGTTCACGGTTGGAGACGATGGCGCCTGACCAGCAACTCCTTTGCCAGCACCTTCTGTTTCCATCTTTCAGACAGTCGGCCCTCCTTAACTCGACTGCTGCGACGATGGTTCGGTTGCACTTTGGAAGGTCAAGCAAGGTAGAACATACAAGGTAAATGGTCGGACACTGAGGGGTGCAGTAGAACAGAGGGATCTGGGAATACAGATACACAATTCCCTAAAAGTGGCGTCATGGGTGGATAGGGTCGTAAAGAGAGCTTCTGGTACATTGGCCTTTATAAATCAAAGTATTGAGTATAAGAGTTGGAATGTTATGGTGAGGTTGTATAAGGCATCGGTGAGGCCGAATTTGGAGTATTGTGTGCAGTTTTGGTCACCGAATTACAGGAAGGGTATTAATCAGGTTGAAAGAGTGCAGAGAAGGTTTACAAGGATGTTGCCGGGACTTGAGAAACTGAGTGACAGAGAAAGGTTGAACAGGTTAGGACTTTATTCCCTGGAGGGTGGAAGAATGAGGGGAGACTTGATAGAGGTGTATAAAATTATGATAGATATAGATAGAGTGAATGCAAGCAGACTTTTTCCACTGAGGCCGGGGGAGAAAAAAACCAGAGATCATGGGTTAAGGGAGAAGGGGGAAAAGTTTAAAGGTAATTTTGGGGGGGGATCCTCACACAGAGAGTGGTGGGAGTGTGGAATGAGCTGCCAGATGAAGTGGGGAATGCCGGCTCACTTTTAACATTTGAGAAAAACCTGGACAGGTACACGGATGAGAGGGGTACGGAGGGATATGGCCCAGGTGCAGGTCAGTGGGACTGGGCAGAAAAGTGGTTCGGCACAGCCAAGAAGGGCCGAAAGGCCTGTTTCTGTGCTGTAACGTCCTGTGGTTCTACTGTATAAATTTCCCCGGCGTTAAATGTAGCTGCTGAAACCTTATTTCCCTTCCGAGGATTGAGTCTGCATGCCCTCTTCTTGCGGGTCCCTGCACGTGGCGATGTTGAGGGGAACAACCGCTTGGCCGAAAGAAATGCCGTCAAAGGTCCAACTGCGGACGAGGACCTCCACGTAGCAGATCAGAGGCGGAGGGGTCGGCTGGGGGGGTCACGGCAAGACCCTGGGGGGGGGGGACAGACGGCGGGGGAGACGCAGTCACAGAACGCGGAGAACAGTCGGGTTTATGGGCGGGGGGGGTGGAAGACAAGAAACTAAAAGTTAAAGTCTGTCCCGAGCCGGTGCTAACACTGGTTTCCGCGGTGGGAAGCGTCTAAGAGTACGAGACTCCCCACCACCCCCAGATAGGACGCCGGTCTGTCACGAGGTTAACCCCCCACAGCATTTTCGCCGGTACAGGCGCCCCCCCCCACCCTTTTTCGAACGTCCGCTTTAGGACAGCTCGCTGCTATCGAAGACCTGCGTCAATACCTGTTTTCGCGAACCAAAGAGGATTTCGTTCTTATGGGAAAAAAGATGCCCTCTTTATACCCCGAGGGAGAGACCACCATGACCGCGAAGCCTTTGTGCGGGCAGTTGTCTGTGCGGGCGTCTACGTGCCGAGTCTTTTTTTTCCTCCAAATCTGTTTTGGCTCATTCTTTCCCAATTCTGATAAGTGAAACCACACCACACGTACAATATTTCTACTTCATACAGGCTGTGTATTTATCCTCTCATTCCCGCTTTTACTATAGGTCCGTGTTCTTTTAGGTTTCACGTGTTATTTGGTACGACTCGGTAGGTTATACTTCCTGGGTGTGGGGACGC